>NW_004191842.1:107722-120395 GCF_000330505.1 Entamoeba invadens IP1
TTAATATTTTAAAGTAACATTTAATCGTTCGTTTTTCTATAGTTTATAAACAATTAAAATAACTATAAAAAATAATTTCCAAACAAACAAAATGGTAACAAGATAATCAAAATGTCAATATTTATTATAATAATAAGGACAAATTCGGCTTGTTAAATAAGGGTTTTATTGAGAATGACAATTTCAGCCAATCAAAATAAAATATTTCGTGATAAGAAAACCCTTTTATTTAGTATTTAATTGAAAATTTATACCTTCACTTCACTGCCCGTAAATTCTTAAAACTTAAAACTCAAAACAATATTAAACAAACAAATCAATTATTTTCAAGTTCTCCAAACACAATAAAGTCTTTGTTAGTATGTTCGTCCACTTTCATTATAGCAGCAAGATTTCCACATCTTCCCCCATAATTAGGTGCGGACCATAATGTCACCACTTTCTTGTTAAATACAAACTGAAACCCTTCCATTTGGATTTGGTGAGCTCGTGTTATTATATTCAAATTATTAACATGACAAAAAATGTCGACCAATTTCTCTCCAAAATAATGACCTGCTCCTTTATTATTTGAAGCGATATATTCAATATTTTCATTGGGGTCAGACCACACCAAATCGGCCATCAGACTCTCAGAAGTTATTTCACAATTTCTCGATATACAAAAACTTATTTGGTCGATCGTTCGCAAGTGTTGTGAAATGCCCGCGTGCACACAAAACATCGTCTCGTTTATTACAGCAGTGACTGGAAGGTAATTGAAAACGTCAGTGAAAAGTGTCCACACACGTGGAGATCCATATTTTCTGATACACTCATCGTAAAATCCGTATAATTGTGACAACATCATTGTGTCAAAGTTTCCTCTTATTAGATGAATTTTGTCGGGATATTTCAATTTGAACAAAAGAAGAAGAGAAACAACTTCTACATTATATATCCCTTTGCCAACATAATTTCCAAGAAATAAATATTGCGTGCTGGGCGGAAAGCCACCGAGTGAAAAAATGTTAAGAAGGTCATGGAATTGTCCTTGAATGTTACCACATACAGTAACTGGCGATTTTAAAGTTAAAACGTTTGGCTCACGGGAAAGAAGTGACTTGGAGAAAAAACAAAGTTCAAGTATTGTGTGATCTGGTAGTAATTCACCACGACGTAGTTGTGAAATGCAATTATCAATATCCATTATATGATTTTTGAAGTTTTTAATTTGTCAAATTGCGTGATGTTTTAAATCAAATTATTAATAATAGAACTAGATTATATATCAAATTTTAAAATAATAATTAAAAATATTTTGAAATCAGTTTTAATATAGATTGAATATAAAATTTGATTTTTAAAGAAATTAATTAAAGGAGTGAGGGGCTTGACTTATTGTTAATTTTTATTTGAGTCAATCCTAATAAGTGTGCGACTTTATATCTTCTTTGTTTTTCACTCACAACAAAATTAAAACTTTTTTGAATTATAACAAAAATAAAAACAAAAGTAGAATCAAGTTATAAATCAAGATAAAATACAATTCGATAATTAAATGATAAATTTAACTGCTTGTTCGAATGAAAATCATTATAATTCTAAAATTCTAATTGTTGTACAGAACGAAAAAAATAGTTTTGTTTATCGATTTTGGATTGCGCATATATTAAACATCTCGTTTATAAAAACGAAAATAATGAGACAAGTCAATTCATGTGATTCAAAGACTCTTTTGCTCCAAAATTTGGGTAAACAAAAGACTGTTTAATTATGCAACTCAAAAAAAACAATAAATAAAAATTGTGCAAATAGGAAGCCAAATTAACAACAAGACAAACACCTATATATGACCCAATTAACAAACAATTCTAAACACTCGAGTCAATTTAAAATATATAAGAGTTTTTAATTTATGACTAGTGTACACAAATACTTTTATGGGTTAAAAATCATTACTTGTTAATTAAGGTTGTGTGTAAATATAAAAAAGAAAAAAACAAATTATAGATAAACACCACAATAAAAAATATGAAAAAAGTCATTAAATAATTGTTTTGAGTTGATCAATTGCTTCACTTATCGAACACCTTTTTTGAGGTTCTTGTATCCAACATTTTTCGATGATACCTTGGTATTTTTCATTGAGTGTTTTTATTGTTATTGGTCTTTTCCCAGCAGCACTTTCTTCTGCAATACTCCACGGAAACACGTAAATGTTTTTAGGAAAAGCTTCACCCCATAATAAACACTTCAAACATTGTAATTGCAAACGAATAAACATCAGCTGGTTTCTTGTAATGCTCTTTGTTTAATATTTCAGGAGCCATATATCATGGTGTTCCAACACCTTAAGTGAATGCCATATTCGTTTGCAGCATATTCACATTTCTCGAAGATCCAAAATCAGTCAATTTTGCATTTGCTTTTTCGTTTGTTTCAAGTGATAACACAAGCAAGTTGTCTGGTTTGATGTCTCTATGTAAAATACCATTTTCATGTAAATACTGAATACCTTTTGCGCCATCAAGTAAAAATTTGATTCGCAACTTCATAACTACTTCATCACTCTTCTTGTGTTTGATCACGTCTTGAAGTGACCCAAAAGCTGCAAATTCAGTGGCCATACACACCTTACTGGGTATGAATACCGCACCATAAAAATAGATGATATAATCACTCCGGAATTTGTCTAACATAGAAACTTCCTTTGTAAATTCTTCAAGTCCACTTTCATTGTCAATAAGTTGTTTCATCTTTTTAATGGCAACTTTATTTACTTTGTATTTCCTTTGTAAACAATTCCAAACGAACCTTCACCAAGTTTCTCATCTTCTTCAAGTTCTCTGTAATTCAATTTAGTTGTTTGTTCGGTCTCCATTTCAATTTGTATTTTTGCGTTTTCAATTGTTCCTGTCGTTAGATTCAATGAAGTAATCATCACATCCTCCTTTGTAGAACAAGTACACAACGGCTTGATAAATATTTCAAATTCGCAAGCATATCCAGGCTTGAGAGACACGATGGAAGGTACTGTTCTTATTTCATAGTAATCGCACCCATTCATCACACTGAATTGTACCTTCAAGTTGTTTTTAGAATTGTTTCCAACACATACCAAATCTCTTGTTTCTTTGTCCACTTTAATTAATTCGTTGTTATCCAAATCAAATTTCAGTGTTGTCTTGTTTGAGACCAAATTTTCACTTAATTTCATCATCTCAATGTTTGACCGACTCATTTTGAAATTGCAAATGTTTTGCTCTTTTTGGCTTTTTTTTTCTTTTGTATCATAGTTATCAATATTATTATTATCACAACAAATAATACGATAATTATTAATGTGATTGAAATCGGTACTCCAACTACCAACCCATAATTCGTCACTTTGACACAGTAATCACCAGCGTCACTTGGTTTTTAATTCTTTTCACATTCAATACATTTCGAGTCGTTAGCAGATTTACAGTATTCAACTTCTTTGTAATCCACACATTGTGAATTAACCAAGACAAAATCCCTTTCAACACACATGTTGCAACTTTGTGCATTGTCACACGAGATGCAGTTTTCAGAACATTTTCTGCAAATGTAATTATCCTAGTAATAGCCATTTTCACATTGTAAAAAACCAATTGACGTTTTTGTTACACAGTTAGTCAAATTGTCGTATGATAAACAGTATTTATTTTCCATTCCAGATAGTTTAAAATATTCAATTTTACAAGTTAAACACAACTTACCATCAACACAAGTACCACACAACTCATCACAAGAAATGCAATCAGTTTCTCTTTTGTAATATTTGTCTTTGCAAATTGCACATCCAACACCCGTTGGTAGAGTCAATTCACATTTTGTAAACAAATCGCCAAGTGGTTTATATATAAATGTGGATGTCAGGTAATACTGTGGATCACATGTCAAGCAATATGTTATGTTGTAACAATTATCACGGTGATTCGAACACAACTCACATTCGCTGTTAATGTTATAATAACCAGAAATACATCTCTCACACCCTTTGTTATTTCGAGTGAAACATGATATTTCTGCACCTTTCAAGTTTTGTTTGGTGTTAGTAACATTGTTTTCATCGTCATCAATATCATCAAAAATTTCTGAACAGTTTCCGTTTTTCATTTTGAATGTGTCCAAACATTTAATGCACATTGATTGTGAAATCAGTGAGTATTTACAGTCGGCTATTTGAGATAAAGAAAGTGGCAAACAGTAGTCATACTTCCCTTCTTTGTTAATTGAGTCGGTTGGACAGAAATTTTCAGTGCACTTTAAACAACGCAGACCATCACTATTGACACAACTCACTTCACTTTTCTCAACACAAAATCCATTTGTTTGAATCACATAATTCTCTTGACACTTTTTACATTTGCCACCCTCACAATTTTTACAATTTGGAACTGAACAAGTTACACTCTTGCCTTTGTGCATTTCCATGTCATCATCAACACATTTTAAACAGAAATCGTTTGAATATTTCGAATAAGAAATGTCATTGACACATTTTTTTTATTTTCACATCATATGTATATTGTTGTTTGCATGCGATTATTTCAATGACATTGTTGTAATCGACACATACAGAAGCGTTGTTATTACATACATTACATTGATTGCTATATCCAAGATAATTGTCATTGTTACATTTATAGACCACATCGTTCCTCATTGTATTACCACTTGCTACCTTCTGACAAGTCACTCCATTAAGTAAATAATTGTCATCACAGTGAATACACTCACTTTGGGTTTTGTAATTTCTTTGGTATTTGCAATTTGAAACTTTGGTCTTGCAATCAAAGTTCACTGATATCTGATGTGCACAATCACGTGGCACTTTTGATATTGTTGATGGGGTGTTACAATTGGTTGTTACAACACATTTTAATTCAGAAAAATAATACAACCCATCACATCGTAAACACTGCTGATTGGTCAATCCTGTCAAACAGCCAGTAGCATTGCTGTCGCACTTTTGTGTCATTTTGTTGTATTTTTGAGAAGATGTGCAACCCACACACGTTTTCGTTTGAGAAGCTAAGACATGTGGAGAATAGCATGAAGTAGACACAGGAACACCAATGTATTGAGTTGAACATGTTTGGCAATTGGGCAGATCATTGTAACACTGTTCACAAGAAGTTTCAGTGTTTTTGTAACTGCCAGAAGGACAACTCACACACTTCTGACTGGATAAGTAATACGGGTCATTATATGTCAAACACTCTTTTATTCTTGAATTGCACGTTTTGCAATTTGTATCAATGGTATTGCAAGGCACACATACACCAGAGTCGTTCGGAGAATACCCATTTTCACAATCAACACATTTTCGCGTGTAGTCTGATTTGCACGTTTTGCAATTCAGATCAAAAGTTTTGCAGGTGACACACACTTTACTCTTTGTCTCTTCAAATACAAAATTTGTTTGATACTTATAACATGTTCCATTTGAGTAACAATTTTTGCAAGATTCGTTACATAATAAACACAATCCATTTAAGCCGAGATATGAAATTCCAGGACTACGATTTAAACAGTTTGAAGAAGAACCCGAACACGTGGAACAAATTAAATCACAAGGTTTACAAGAACCGTTTGATAAATAAAAATTCGAATCACAAGTTATACAAATTGAACCTTTACAAGTGTTACAATTTAAAGGACATTAAACACACACTCCATCTAATAAATAAAACCCATTATCACAATTATCACAATTGTTTGAAATATTATTACTGCAACTATTACAATTCGGACCACATTCAAAACATAACCCATTTGATAAATAATACCCATTATCGCATTTTAAGCAAAATGTTTGGGGTTTTCATTACATGTTTTGCAATTTGAACTGCATTGTATACTAAACCCATTTGAAAATACATAATTATTAGAACATGATTTTCAATTATTGACATTTGGTCCATCACAAGTTTCACAAGATAAGTCACATGTAAAACATTAATTATCTTTTAAATAGATATGAATAAAACAATCTATACAGTCGTTTGAAACAATACCTTCACATCTAAAACATGGATAATCACACTTTAAACAATATCCATTAGACGTACTTATTGAATGTAAACAAGACAAGCAGTTATTTGGCTCAGGACCATTACAAGTATAACACGATGAATCACACTTGAAACAATAGCCATTTGATAAAACATAATTGGACAAGCATGATATACAATTGTTCGGGTTTGTACCATTACAAGTTCCACACGATGAATCACATTTGATACATGTGTTACCAGACAAATAATAATAACATTTACATGTTAAACAGGTTGTTAGAGATCCAGAACACATTGAACAGGTTGAGTCACATTGCAAACATGTGTTTGTACCTTGTAAAAAATACCCAGTTTTACAAGTAAAACACTGGGTATTTGAACCACCATAACAAGTTGAACACCAACTATGACAAGTCGAACAGGTGCTCAAATTGGACATGTAATAGCCACTGTTACAATTAAAACAATCACCTGATGTTCCATAATAACAAGTTATACAGGAATAAGAACAGAGAAGGCATTTTGTTTTTTGTGTTAAGTAGTAGTTTTCTTGACAAGTATACCAACCAAAAATATGTATCATCATAACACGTTTTGCAATTTGTATGACATGAATAACACGAATTGTTTAATAAATAATACCCATCATTACATTCCACACGAGATGTGGTTAACATACATCGCTTACAATTTGAACAAGAAGTTTTAAACATTATTTTGGTTTTAAAGAGTTTGTTTGATTATATAAATAAAGTGGAACTAATGTGAAATTGTTATACTGTTTGGAGTGTGTGAATATATTTTTATAAATATTAAATTTTAACACCGTATTGTATTTTGAATTAATAGTAACCTCTAGTCGTGTGTTTGATTTACATTTAATTATAAAACCATCATCAACTAAAGGCAACTGAATTTTTGTTGTTGATAAACTCCATTGAAAATCATGTTCACATTTTTCGCCAAGTGAAACACACTCAATTTTATCAGCATACTTACACCATTTTACATTTATTAATAGATGATTTACATAATAATTAAAACACGACAATGAATATAACCATTGAATAAAATTACAAGTTTTTTTATTGTATATATATTAAAAATACCGCTTTAAAAAAATAAATTATACAAATAATATATTATTTAATAAATTCTTTATATTTGAGAATAAAAGATTTTATGTTACAATATTTACAAACAAATATTATTATAAAATATTTATCAATTAATAAAAATTTTATCAAAATAAAAGATTTATTGGCAAAACAATGACAAAACAACGTCAACTATTGTTTGAAATTTTTAATCAACATTGAAATCAATTCGAAATTGAAAATTAAATTTGAATTTTACAACAAAAACAGTTTTAACAATTAAAATTGAGAATAATTTGTTTTTTATTATTATTCTAAAATTGAATAATATCCTTTACAGAAAAAAGCATCCATTAAAGGGTTGATGGGCCAATTATATGCAAAACCGTTTAATAATTTTTTTTTGCTCTGAAACCCTGATTTTAGGTTCATTTAAATAAAAAAAATATAATTTTCAATAATTAAAACACTCTAACTTTAAAATCTTTTATTTTTTGTGTACAGGCAGTAAAGTGAAGGTATAAATTTCCAATTAAATACTAAATAAAAGGGTTTTGAGAATAATACAACAATTTTACGTCATATTTTTACTGTTTTTTCGGGTTTAAATTTTTGATCAATAAAACTAAAAAAATATTTTAAAAAAATTTAGATACATTTTTAGATTATTTTTAATTCGACTTTGCTGAAAAATAAGTTGAAAAATAAAATTGAACGAACTTAAAAAATAAATTGAAGTCGAAAGAAGAAAAAGGCAAACACCAAGCATTGACTCTTGTCAAACAAGTAAACAAAGATTTAATATTTTAACGGTGTCATTTTACACGTTTGTTATTGTTATTTTGTCATTATTTATCACTTATTACATAAATATTCAAATATTAAATTTTATTTCATCATCTTTTAGATCTTTAATTAATGGTAAGTTGCGAGTGTGGTTATTGGCTATTGGGCGAGCTTGCAAAAACAAACACACTTATCAACTGTTTGAGTTGTGACGAAGCAGGATTTGTGAAGTTTGCTTTGTTGCCAAGTTTAGTTAAGTGATGGTTTTTTATTGGTTTATTCGCTTCTTGGTTTATGTGTGATTGTTGTTTTTCGATAGTTTATAAACAATTAAAATAACTATAAAATATAATTTCCAAACAAACAAAATGGTAACAAGATAATCAAAATGTCAATATTTATTATAATAATAAGGACAAATTCGGCTTGTTAAATAAGGGTTTTATTGAGAATGACAATTTCAGCCAATCAAAATAAAATATTTCGTGATAAGAAAACCCTTTTATTTAGTATTTAATTGAAAATTTATACCTTCACTTCACTGCCTGTATAAAAAAAGTAAAAAGTATTTACTACATAATTCCTTAATAAACCCACAAATTAATATTTTTTTTTGTTTAAAAACAACAAATAAATGCTTTTTATTGTATTTTTTGCAATAATTTTTAATAAAAACAAGAAGGACATAATATAAGATAGTAAAAAAATACTTTTTTTTATTAAAACAACGTTTTTGTTTTCAGTGTGTTTTTTAGTTTGTTAAAAAACAAAAATGTAATAAAATTTCAATTTTATTTTAAATAAAATTCAAATTTATGTTTCCAATTGTGCATGTTCCTCCATTTGATGTGAATTCGATGCGTTGGGGAGTACTACTTCTTTTAGCTGCGTTTCCAGTGTTTGTCCCTAAACAAATTTGAGCGTTATTCAAATTCACTTGAATTACTTCAATGTCACTTTTAGTGTATGTTTTACGTTTTTGTAAAATACCATGACCACAACTTCTTTCGTTCCAAGTGTTATTGTACACCGTATTCTGATTTGGTGTGATGTAGAATCCCTCTGGATCAAAAGTGCATGTCATTGGATTACCTCCATAATTATATCATAATTGGTAACCAAAGTCCCAGCCACTTTCCCATCTTTCACCTCGATGAATGGCGTTCAGTCCTGGAAGTGTCACTGTATTACCAGTTACAGCAACAACTGTGTACTCTCTGTTGTTTCTTGCCATTCTATACTGTCTTCCTGGTGTCAAATTTGCTACGTGTTCAAAACGTAACAACTCGTTGATTGTAGTTGGCAATACCTCTCTTTGAGCCGTTGGGGGAACACTGTTAAGAGGGACAATAGGAACATTTTGAAGATTTTGTGCGCTAGCACCACTGTTGGCGACGACTTGCATGTTTGTAAAAGAGATGTATGAAGCATTATAAATACACAAAAAATGATTATTATTTTTTTAAATGAACTTTATTTTACTAAGTAGTTATTATAAATTGAATTAATTTCAAAATAAATATCATTATATTATTTTGTTATATTAGGTCAATGTTATTTATGATAAAAATCATTTATTATATTGATATTTTCAAAAGTAAATATTAATATATCGAACTATATTAATAATTATGATGGTGTACAGGGTCTCCAATTTTTGCTTTTCGGTATTTAGAGATCAAACTGGTATTTTCTTGTTCGATTTTGGCAAAAAAATAATAGTAGAATAAAATAGTTTTTGCTATGATTTGGTTGATTTATTCCAAATTTGGATTTTGAAATTTTAATTCGGCAATTTTAATTTTTGGAAAACCATAATAAGGAACTAAAATGTTTTTAAATTGAGAAAATATTTTTTTGAATCAATTTGTTCAATATGAAATTGACAAAAAACAACATAATTTTTTTAAAAATACAAAATAAACATATACAGTTGGTCCATTCAACCTTCTCCCAGCAAATTAACCTTTGCCAAAAAAAAACCAATTATTTTCTATTATTATATTAAAATAATAAACTATACTTATATATAAGTCATTTTTCTCAAATATTTGTTTTTTTGGTAAAAACCCGTGTTTTTAAAGAAAAATACAGGAATTTCTTTGGGATAAAGTACATTTCCTGGGCTAAGGTTCATTTTCCCTACTGTAAATAATGATTGTCAAACACTAAAAGCCAAATTAACAAGTATAACAATATTCATAAAAAAATAATTATAATAGATAAATTAAATTATAGCCAAAGTAAATTCATTTCAATAATTACAGATGGGGTGCCAATGTGAATTGCAAAAACATTGGTGATATTAATATGGTTAAATAATAAATAATGTGTTATTGTAGTATTGGATGGATCAAACGAGGATATTGCCGAATGCAATTTGAAAAAAATAAAATATTAAAAAATCAAATGATGTTTAATTAATCTTTAACTTCTTGACAATTACATCAATGAATGGTCTGTCTTCTGGTTTTTGGCTCCAGCATCTTTGTATCAATTCAAATTGACCTTCACTCATATTTTCATTTTTCTCAAGTCGTTTACCCGATATCACAAACTCCGCAATTTTCCATGGGAACTTGAACATGTTTTTATCGTACGCATCTCCCCACTTCAACGTTTCATACATAGTTACTCCAAACGAATAAATATCGGCACTCTTCTTGTACTTTTCTTTTTTCAACACTTCGGGAGCCATATAAACTGGTGTTCCAACACCTTTGGTGAATGTCATGTTAGTCATCATTAAATTGATATTTCTTGCACTCCCAAAATCAGTCAATTTTGCATTCACTTTGGTATCCAAATCGAGTGAAAACACTAGCAAATTGTCTGGTTTGATGTCTCTGTGAACAACACCATTTGTGTGTAAATAAAGCAACCCATTCGCCATATCTTTCATGAATTTAATTTTAATTTCTTTCTGTATTGTAGTTTCTATTCTGTTTTTTATTAAGTCGTTTAAACTTCCGTATTGAGCAAATTCGGTAACTATACATATCTTGTTTGGTATAAAAACGGCGCCATAGAAGTGGACCAAATAGTCACATCTGAATTTGTCTAACATTAACACTTCTTTTTCAAATTCTGTGATTTTAATTTCATCATCACACCCCTCTTTCATTTTCTTAATTGCAACTTTGTATCCTCTGAATTCACCTAAATACACAATTCCAAACGATCCTTCACCAAGTCGTTTTTCTTCCTGTAACTCATGGTAATCAAGATGTGTTGTCATTTGGGTTTTTGCACTTATTTGAATTTGTTGGATCATTTGTAAACCTTTTTGAATATCAAGACCGACACATGTGATTTTATCATCGATGTTGCACGAACAAATAGGTGTCAAAAACATTTCAAATTCACATGCTTCTCCACTTTGTAAATTCACCAAACTTGGCTCCGTTTTGATGTTGTAATTTTCACATCCGTTTAAAACACTAAACTGAATTTTAATTGAATTTTTTGACTTGTTTCCAACACACAACAACTCACGTGTTTCTTTACCAACTGGAATATCACCGTTTTCATTGTCGTCAACAGCAAAAACAAGCGTCTTCTTGTTGGAAACAAGCCATTCGTTCATATCATAAAACGCAACATTTGATCGCTTCATTTTGAATACACAAATATTCTGCATCTTCTTTTTGGTTCCAAAGTGGATGTACAAGTAGTATAATGTCAATAATAACATGGTACCTATAATAATAACTATTACTACAAAAGTGACTGATAGACTTGTTATTAAAACTGTGTTTGGCATGTCTTCACATGATTTTCTATCATCACTGAGTTGTTTACCTTTGCTACACTTGGAACATTCATTATTAAACGCTGTAATACAATACTTGATTTGAGTGTAATATACACATTTTTTGTTGACATATATATTGTCTTTTTTGCATGCATTGCATGACAATTGGTCAATACACTCTGAACAATTTTCAATACATGTTTTGCACCGAGATATATAGGGGTCCAAGTAATACCCCTCTTCACATCGCTCACAACCGAATTGCGTCTTATCTGAACAACCGACAAGGCTTGTATAACTTTGACAAAGTAATTGTTCTGAAGGAATCAAGAAATAATTTGATTTACATGTAATACACGAAATTTTATCTTTACACACCGCACACGTGGAGTCACAAGCAACACAATCACTTTGTTCTCTGTAATACCCCTCTTTGCAAAGTGCACACCCAACCATATTTGGCATTTCTTTTTTGCACTTTTTAAAAAAGTCTTTTGTGAGTTCACAATTATTGTCTTTATTCAAAAATTCCAATTCATCTTTACATGATAAACAATATGTTGAATTGTAACATTTAGTACATTTGTTTTCGCATTTAAGACACGTTTTGTTGCTTAAATAATAACCATATAAACATGAAATACACCCTTTGGTCGATTTAATTCGACAACCATCCTCATCTATGTTTTTTTGAAAAAGTTTGGAATTAATGTTTTCACAATTATTATGTGCTAAAAACGTGTTCATAATACATTCATTAATATCAATTGTATTAAAAATGAAGGACTTTGTTGCGTGTTTGATGCTATTGCCAATTTTTTCGCAGTAATTTATATCAGCCACATTTTCATCAACTCTTATATACAATGGCAAACACTTTAAACATTTATTTGCAAAGATTATTTCGCAATTTAAAAATTCTTTTGTTTTGCATTCATTGCTAGTCGTCAATAGATATCCTTTTGAACAGACAACACATTGGAGATCGATACATTTATAACAATTTT
>NW_004191842.1:120495-128268 GCF_000330505.1 Entamoeba invadens IP1
TTACAAACTCGATACCTCACACTTTCCAGTGGTTGTAATTCCATTACCACAATTTTCACATGTTATTGCCGAGTTGTCTTTACACAATTCTATGTGTTCGTATGGTTCACATGTTTTATTTCTCAAATAAAATTCATTACGACATTTTAGACATTCGTTTTGTCCGTTTTGAATTTCACAATTTGCAGTATTTTCAACACAATGATTTTCAATGTAATTTGTGTTAATTTCACATTTTATACATTTTCCAGAAATATTTTCATACGGTGGCAAACACTCTTCACATCTTACTCCAAAATTTTCAATCGTTTTACACAATTTACAGTTGGGTAAAATGTTGTAACATTCATCACAACTGCTCGAAGTGTTTTGATAAAGGTGGCTTGGGCATTCACATTTTTGATTGTTTACTATAAATCTATCTTCACAAGAAGTACATTGATACTTCATTGTATGGCTGCAGTTTTTACAATTTGGCATTTTACTACAAGCAGAACAACGTTTTTCTTCTGGGAAATAGCCAACTTTACATATTATACATCCGTTCACAACATCACACATATTTGTTTCACAATTTGGGTCACAACCAAGACACTGAAATTTATTGAAATATCTCAATATATCACATGTTAAACATCCATTTGAAAGATTGTTTGAACAAGTTAGACAAGTACTATGACATGGCGAACAATTTTTGTTTTCCACAAAATAGTGTGGGTTACATTGAGTACATCCAGTCGAATTAAAACATTTGTTTTGGACACAATTTGTGTCACACAAAACACACTGTCTTCCGACCAAATAACCGACTGTGTCTTTACATGAAAGACAATCGTTATTTCCACCATTATCACAAGTAAGACATTCTTCATGACATTTTAAGCAAGTCATATTGTTCTTATAATAACCATTAATGCATTCGGTACAACCTTGGATGGTGTCACACTTGTTTGTAGAACAAAAAGGACTACAATGAAGACACTTTGCATTTTGGATATAGTATCCTTGATTGCAAGAAAGACAATTTGTACTTTGCAGAGAACATGTTTTACAATTATAATCACACAGAGAACATCTTTTGTTTTCGATAAAGTATCCATCTGAACACATTGTACAACCAAGAACTGTATCACAATTGTTTGTGCATAATAAATCACAAACCGAACATAACCCATTATTATAATATCTTCCATTTTCACACGTCAAACACGAGTTTTCTGTATTCGAAGAACATGTATAACATGTTGAGTGACATGGTGAACAAATTTTGTTGTCAATATAATGCTTTACATCACATTCGGCACACCCATTTTGTAAACATTTTTTACAACTTGGATGACAAATTAAGCATGTCTTATTGTCTTGATAATAACCATCCCAACACTCTGTACATCCAGTTAGTGTATTACAAACCGTACAAAATTGACAATTTAAACACTTTCCGTTATACAAATATTTTCCACTTTCACAATTTGTACAAGTTTCATGAGAACTACATGTTTTGCAATTACTGCTACACAGACTACAAGTAGTGTCATTCAAAAATAATCCATCAAAGCAAGAAGAACATTTAAACGGATCTGCATAACACTTTTTACACATTGAATTCTTACATGGGGTACAAAGGAACCTTGATGTTAAATAATACTCGTCATTACACTCTAAACATTTTGTTACATCATCATCAAAACATAACGAACAAAACGCAATTAAACAATTATCCTTTTTATGTGTTAGAGTTTTGTTTTTTAAAAAATCAATAACACGAAATTCTTTTTTAACTCTAGTGAACATTAAATTGATAACTTCGTATTTTGATGTATAAATTTTTAACTCTGTTTCTATTGTGCATTGAATTGAAACATTTATCTCTGTTTCGTTGATAAATAATATCGAATCTTCAACACTCCAATGAAATGAATTAATACATTCAACATTTGAATCAACACACATTATCGAATTGTTGTATTTACACCATTTGAGACCATAATTTAAAGAAAACAATAAAAATAACACAAGAATCATGCAAATAATAAATTTTGAGTTTGAACACAAACATCATGGTTCATGACGTAATAAAATAACAAAATAGTTATTCATTTTTAAATTTTAAATTGTTTACAAACAATTTTTTGACCAATTTTAAATTTAAAAACAATTCAACTATTTACATTTTTTTCACTTAAATTATAATTCAAAATTCATTATTATCGTTTTTATTGAGATAGAACAAATATAAATGTCAATAAACAACGGTGTGTAAACACTTATAAACGGTTTATATTGTCACCTTTAATAAACTTAATACTTGTTGAATTTCAAATTTAAATCTTGTTAACAGCTTTTATTGTTATATTTTACTAATTCCATGTTAAGTAATTGAACATTGTTTAATTAATATTATTAGCATCGCCATATGTTTTGGTAGTAAACTGTTCGTCTTTATGTTAATGCTGTAAAATTTATTATTATTCTAAACAAATTAATGTTTAGAATATCAATGTTTTATAATTTGTCCATCACTGCACTTTTTCAAATCCAACAAGAATTATAAATTTATTTTTAAAAAATTATTATTACCAAAAAAACCAAAATAATTACATTGTTATTGTTTATTTTTTGATAATCTTTTTACATTTTTCAAAGCAGTTTTTCCCAAGTTGTATTTTTATTTTTGGCATTGTAATTATCAAAGAAGTGCATCCACAAAAACATTTCGATTCTATTTTCTTAACACTAGTTGATATGACAACTCCCTTTAAAGAAACACAACGTGAAAACGCCATTTCACCAAGGGAACTGACATTGCTAGGTATAACAAACTCGCTTAGTTTTATACATTCTCCAAAACAATAATCAGGAATATCTTTCAATTGTTCTGGCAATGTTATAGAACATAAACTTGTACATCCATTGAAACACCCAAAATGAAGTTCAGTCACACTTTCTGGCAGTTTTATTATGACAAGCGACTTACACATACCAAAGCAATAGCTACCAAAGCTTTTAATTTTCCCTTTAATTTCCACTGTTGTTAAATTCACGCATTTGTAAAACACTTTGTCTCCAACACAGGAATTGCACTCAAAATTTTTAATTGAACTCAAAGTCGAACACTCGCAAAAAGCACACTCGTTGATCGATTCCAAATGTGGTGGAAATATAACACTTGATAACTTATAACAATTTTCGCAACAACTTTTGGAGATAACAGAGATATTCTCAGGAAATTCTATTGACGACAGTGCTGTGCATTCTTTGAAACAAAAATCATCAATTGCTATGACACCTTTTGGGATGTCCACAGAAGAAATTGAACTGCACATCGCAAAAGTGTTGTGTTCAAGTTTTTGCAATGTTCGTGGAAGGGTCACTGAAGTCAATGAATTGCATTTGTAGAAACACCCATGTGATATAAAACTGACTGCGTTTGGTACACAAACTTCCTTCGCGGTTGACATAGAAAAACATTTGTCCCCTAACGCCCTGATGTTGTCTGGAATAAAATCGCCGTATTTTTTTCTGTCTGATATGGTGTAAATCACATTTTTAAACACAAATATTTCGGTCTTGTGGGTTTGAGTAAATGTGTAATCCACTGCAAACCACACGTTAATCTTATAGAAAGTAATTCGACTCTGTTTCTTGACCCACGCCCCTGTAAATATGTCATTTCCAAATAATTCAGTTTCTCTCGACCAAATGTTAAAAGTCTCAAGATTTGGAAAAAAATGAATTGTCTTCTTATCAACCGGAATTGGATTCGTGTGGAACTTCTCCATGTTGTTTACATACTTTTTGCACGTCAATTCAATGTGTATAAAATCACTTATTTTTGTAAAGTATTTTGATACAACCATCATGTGGTATGGATCTAATGTACTCATTATAATTATATAGTTCGGTTTTCGTAAATTTTTGTTTAAAATTTATTAAAAAATAAAAAGAATAATATGTTAAATAATATTCAAATGTTCTGAATTATATTTAGTTTATTAAATGTTTTTCCCACATACACACACCAAATAGTTGTGTGTATATGGAAACTATTTTAGAATAAATGTCATTTTAAGTTGTTATTTCAACTGAAATTGAATCTTTTACTAACTTTATACGTATAAAAAATAAAACGATTGACAAAGTATTTTTTAATAATTATTAATTATAAAGCTACAATTTATAATAATTTTATTATAAAATTTAGTAATATGTTTAATTAAATAATACTCATAATTAATTAATTATATCCTTGTAATTCTTTTGTTTTTTCTTCCCAAACTTTTCTGTTTTTTTCTGTTTTTTCTGTTTTTTCTGTTTTTTTCTGTTTTTTTCTGTTTTTTTAAAGATAAGTTAGCCCGGTTCCCACTCTTTATACACATATTGGTGTAACACATTAATGTTTTTGTGCTCTATCATATTTAATTTAGAGCCAAACTGTATCTTCATTTCCAATTTTACTGTGGAAAAATCCTCTGTTTTAATCTTCAATACAACGATTTTTTTTTGAATGGGGATTATGTTTTTTATACAACATAACATATTTCATAAGGGTATTTGTTTTTTATGTCTTGTTCGGTCGGTATGATATATTGCAAGGCAGGCTCGACCGTATGGGTGATTACAAGGAATAATGCCATATGAGTGGGCTTACTTGTAACTCGAGTAAGTATCAAGTCTCATGAATGTGCTACATGGTCATTTCAACATTTATGATGTAAGATAACAAACGGTCATCGTTTTAATGTTTTTAACAATATAAATATGTGATTTAAATATTATTTTGTGTTTTTGATTTTTCAAGTTTCGTTTTAATTATTAAATTTTTAATAAAATGAACTATTATTTTAATAAAAGAATACAAGCATTTTATTTTTGTATTTGAAGTTTGGTCATTTGTTTAAATGAGATAATTTGTTTTGTTTTTGATTAAATGGTGATTGAACTGAAAAGACATAAAAAAGTATTAATTATTATTGTTTTGTTTTTAAAAAAGACAATACAATTTCGAAATGTATCTTTTTATTTTTAGTGATTTTTAATTTTATTTAAGTTTTAAGATGGTAAATTAATTAATTTCATAAATATATATTAGTAGAAAAAAATAATGTTTGTTGTTTTTAATTGTTTGAGAAAAGTAATACAATGTGATTATTTTACCTTATGTGAAATTTTATTTTATGCAAGAAACCTGTTATAATATATAATTATTATATATTATATTACTAATTTTGATTCTTACAAAATTAGTAAAAATAACACAAAAAGTATTTGAAAAAAAATGATTAAGATTTTGTTGTTGTTGTTGTTGTTGTTGTTGTTGTTGTTGTTGTTGTTGTTGTTGTTGTTGTTGTTGTTGTTGTTGTTGTTGTTGTTGTTAGTCAAATATTACCACAAATAATTAACAATAAATTAAATTTTAATAAAGATTCTTTTTTTATATAATTTAAAAAATCAATAAATAAGTTTTTTTTAAATAATTTAGTTTATTTTCAACTAAAGTCATTCTTTAAACCGTGCAACTTTGACGTGTCAGTGCAACTTTGTTTATAGTATTATTATAGTAAACAATTATATATATTTTTTAGAAACAAAACAAAAAAACACAAACAAATTTCTTTAAAACTATAACTCTAATTAAAATACTCTAATTAAACTATAACTAAAGTTGTACAATTTTTCTCAATTAGTTTTTTGGTTTGCACCATTCAACTGCTTTTTGTTTATCGAAAATTTTGCAGCGAGAAGGTCTTTGAATCACATGAAGTAACTTGTCTCATTATTTTCTTTTTTATAAACGAGATGTTTAATATCTGCGCGATCCACAATCGGTGTACAACACTGTTTTATTCGTTCTGTATGACTATTAAAATTTTTTTTGTTTTTAATGCTTTTTAATTAAACAAGCAGTTGAACTTATCATTTAAATATCGAGTTATATTTTATGTTGATTTATAACCTAATTCAACTTTTTGTAATTGTTGAAGGGTTTCTTGAGGATAAGGTGTATCCTCAGGATCAAAGCTATCCTTATTAAAAAATATTTTTCTGAGGATACAAAAAATAAATCCATAAGGTTCAGTTCCCCATAAAGCCCACTCTCATAACTCAAGTTATAATTTACACTTATTATTTCGAGTCAAAGTTCAAATTTTAAATGATGGTAATAATTTGTCATAAATGCCAAAAAAATAAATACAATCAAAAAATCTCCACAATAATCAGTAAACAAAAACAATAATTATATCTCGCGAACTTGAGACGGGAAACAACAAAACATGAATTAAACTTGTTCATATTATGATTATATACTTATTGATATTATTTCCGAATCCGTCTTTATAACAAAACGATTAAAATTTACGTTTAAATTGATAATTGTTTTTTATCAAAATGAAAATTGAAAAAGTAGAAAACACTGATTTTCAAAAAAATGTAATTTTAAAATAACAAATTTATTAATAATTTTGTAATTTATGCAATTATTCAAATTTGTTGTAATAACAAAGTTAATCACATTGTGTATATTTGAATATGATTGTTTTATTTTGATATTAACTTGTGTTTTAAACAGATTTACAGTTCTGAGGATGGCAATTATTTTCTGAGGATGACAGAAATAGAAAGTTTACACTTTTACATCTGTCTGAAATGTATATTGAGTAAGTTACTATTTTTGAACATGGGAACACGTCATTTCACTTTTTAGATGTTTAAGTCTGTGTTGATAAAGTCTGTTTGTTACACGACTTACCATCCTCAGAGATATTTATAGCACTGCCATTATTGATTTAAAATTCTATAAATAAAATTATCAAAGAATTTTTATAAAGTGGGTTTTGATAATTGATTATATCAAAAATCGTCAAAACACAACAAAAATGTCAATTAATAAATAAAATTAATTAGTAAATTGAACACATTTTCATTGAGAATTGATATTGTATAAAAAATAATATAAACATATATTTCTTGTGTATATATGTTTTGAAATATAAATAAAACCGTTTAAAACAAAAATGATTTTATTTTAAAAATTTGTTTATTTATCAATCGTTGTTTTATCGTTATCCAAAACCTCTCGTTTTGAATTTGCGCAAATACATAAATTGTCATCGCATAGAGTATACATTATAAATATGTTATTTGCTATCAATTTTTATTGTTTGAAATATCATGAATTGATTTATAATAAATTATTTTTGTAAAAAAGATTAAAAATTGTTCGATTAATTTGTTTTGTGATTTTGATTAAAAAATCGACTTTTTCGATAATTTAAATGTCTGTCAAATGTTTTCATATAAACCAAGGTTAGTCGAGTGGTAAATCAAAAAATAGAAGTAGATTATTTTTTTTGTAAAAATCAACTGAAAGAATCATCTTTCAAACAATCCATAAATAGCATTTTTAAAGAAAATCATGTGTTTCAAAATATACCTTTTTGATCTTAGGCAAAAAAATCTAAATTGAAAGAAATTATGTTTAAGATATTTACCATCCTCAGAAAAATTAACAATCCTCATGAATCCCTTGAAAAATAAAGTTTCCCTTTGTTGTGAATAAAAAACAAAAAAATAAAGTTGCACACTTGTCACAACCAGGCGTATTAATTTTTTTGCCTAGTTTTTGGTTTAAAAAACAGGGAGCTGGTGTAAAATTTTTCTCATTTAAACGTATTTTTTTATAGAAAGACTTAATAACTAAAAAAACATTTTATAAAATAACACTGAAGCATTTTTGGGCTTCGGCATTGACCGTGTAAATTTTGGTAAATG
>NW_004191842.1:128368-130029 GCF_000330505.1 Entamoeba invadens IP1
AAATAATACAATCGCTGTAATAATGTTTAATTATTTAATTTGTTCATTAAAAGTAATTTATTACAAATTGTTTGCATACTTCAATTTTTATCACATGTCATAATTTAATTCAGTTGAAATGCTAACGTGTTTGTTGTTTAAAAATGGTAATGATAATATTTATATTCATATTCAAAAAGCTATCTTGGAAATAAAAATTAGTTGTTGATGTATCCAGACTTTTGTTGGTGTTATTCAAAAACATTGGGCTTAAAAAAGAAAACCAAAAAGTTTTGGAAAACGTTAACAATATGATGATTTCCCACATTTACATGAATTATTTATATTTTTAATTATTATTTTTTAAAAAAAACATAAACAAAAGAATTAGTGATCTTACATTTAATAACCTTGATTTGTTTTTTCCTTATAAAATTTCAAAAAAAACTCATATCTTGATCATAAAGATATAAACTGTTATTATATATTTAATATGTTGACAACTTGTTATTACTTGACACACAATATTTATGCTATCTGTATAATATATATTTGATCTTACAGTAATTACAAAAAAAATGAATTATAAATAATTATAAATACATTAAAATGTAGTTTTAAAGTATGTTAATAATTAGTAGGTATTTTGGGTTTAAAATACAAATACAGAAATTAAAATTAATGTGAATTGCTTGATTTGTTTTTGTAATTTATTTTATTATGAATTCATTAATTCTACATATTCTAATAATGGAAATAATAAATGGAAAAAATAACACTTGTGCTCTAATGTTTGTCAATAAAATTACTAACTTTAAACACGATTTCTCTGTAACTTTATTATTGAAATGTTTGAAATAAACAATTTCTCTGTTGTTCACACGTTTTCAATATCTTTTTTAGTCACTTTAACTTTTAATAATTTGGATTTAAATTTGCATTATTATTCAATGTTTTCAAAAAATTAACATATCAAACAAAAGACTTCAAACGAAATTTCTGTTGATCCCCTAAGGCAATTAGATAAGTAAACCAAACGAGATTTGATTTGTGTAGATATAATAATGATCATTTTAAATATGTTTATGTATGCTCACGTGGCCATTTGCTAATTTCTAAAAATGAAACTTGTTCATTGTAGAGATGAAAATTAATAACTACTTCAAATTCGTGTTAGAGTTTAAAAAGAAAAAATGTATTTACTGAAATATAACTTAATGTGCTTTTATTAAGTTGGCTTGACAAGAAGCTTCTGAAATGGCAGATCATAAAAAAGAAAAAACACCGATTTTTGAATAAAATGCCAAATTTATGGAGTATGAATAAATAACTAGACTCAATTTTAACCTTAGATAAAGGGCGAAACTGTTATACATTTTAAAAATAAAAATGATATAATTAATTAACTTATAAATTCCAATGACGTTTAGCTTAAATTATTTAAAACTATTTAATCATATCGTTTGGGTTTTATAAATATGAATTTTAATTTATTTTAATAAATTGGATAAAATCGTTGAATTGGTAATTAAAAATGAATGAAGATCAATTTATTTCATTGATTGTCACTCAAGAAAAATTTGAGTGTATCTTCTAAATCGACTTTACCATCTCCATCACTATCCATTGCCGCCAAAGCTGTCTTCAATTCTTCTTCATTTAATTCAGTTTTCAAGACTCTC
>NW_004191842.1:130129-136023 GCF_000330505.1 Entamoeba invadens IP1
AATGGTGGAGAGATATTTAACTCCAACACCGACCCAATAGTTATAGTTCTTCCACGTAATGGCGGCGGCTTTGTTGATGCTGAAGACTTTTTATATAAAATTATTTCTCCATCGACAAACTATGAGAAAGCAAATGTTGCTCGAATCAGTGAAAGTTCAGAGAAAGTCCTTAGAAATGGATTTGGAGCACTTATAGAAGATCCCGTGACACATATTAGAAGAGTTCCAAGAAGTAACTCGTATTATGATGGTGACCTTGGAGACTTCTATAATAAACCTGGCTCTGAATTTTATGGAGAAAACAAAGAAGTTGAGTTTAAACACATTCAGAAGTCTCATTTGATTGAAAACACTCGAGACTTCCCAACAATGAATGCAAGAAAGAAAAATCAAATTGTCGTCTTTTCAGACCACTTTTGCTTCTCTGCGTGTTCACTGTTCACTTATCACTTTAGTGAGAAGAAATCTGCAATCACCGCGACATATTGTGGACTACCAGACTCAACATTCAGAAATCTTGGAGAGAGTCCAACTGCTGTGATTCAAGACGATTATATTCATGACGGCTTGGAAACAGTTGTGAAGGACATGGGATTTAAGATGGGTATATCATATTTACCAACTCTGCCGTTGAATGAAAGTGATTTGGTGCCAAATGAGTATAAAGTGCACCAACCTATGGAGCACACAAACATACAGTTTTACTATGGAGACGAACAATCAGTCGATGAGTTCTTAGAAGTAGCAGAGGCGTACATTGAAAAGTACAAAAATTGGTGTGAGACCGGAGAATTAAAAGAAGATATAAAATGCAGTGAAAACAACGCTTCGGAAGTGTGGGGAAGACTGTGTGAAAATGAGTATTTTAATATGGACAAATGTATATTTGTGAGATGTGCTGATAAATACTTCTATAACAATAAAACGAAGGCTTGTCAAATTATTGAATGCGAAGAAGGACAAAATATTACTTACAATTCGAAGTGTACTCAAAACAGTGACAGTGAAATGTGGGGATCACCTTGTATTAATAATGTGCTGGACTCAAATAATTGCTCTTTTATGGAATGCAAAACCGGGTATCTTCGTGACGAAATAAAGAATATGTGTTATAAAAAAGAGTGTGAGGACTCAACCCAAATTGTTGAAAACATCAAATGCCCACAGGCGAGTATCAGTGAGTTGTGGGGAATCAAATGCATAAATGGCCGATATAACACTGAAAATTGTGAGTTTATGTCGTGTAAAAGTGGATATATGTACGATGATATAAAGAAGACATGTGTCGTACAATCCTCTTCGTGTAAAGATGGAGAAATCAGAATAGATCAAATGTGCAAGGAAACTTCTGAAAAGGAATTTTGGGCCGCCAAATGTGTTAATGGGAAGTACGATAATACAAATTGCGTGTTCTATGATTGTACACCGGGATATGAGTTAAATTCTGACAAAGAGTGTGTCAAGAAAACGGTGTGTAACGAAGGTGCAATTTTACCAACTAAATTATGTAAAGATGCAAAAGATGGTGAAATTTGGGCTGCAAAATGTATTAATGGAAGTTTCAATTATACCAACTGCGAGTTTGCCCAATGTGATGATGGTTATACTTTGAGTGATGACACAAACAAAAGATGTGTCAAAAACGGGGAAAATACAGACAGTGCAACCATTTTATGTGTGGTTACTTTAACACTTCTGATGGTTATATTGGTGTAAGAAATGACTTGTTATTGTTTGGTGTTATATTCCAATGTTTTAACAATATTTGAATATTTTAAGATTTACATCAATGTTATTATGAACTATAATAATATAATAACAATTTTTAATATCGTTATTGTAAATTAAACTAAAAATACTAAATTTTAAACATGAAAACTATTTTTATTCAAACTCAATTTGTTGTGTAATTTTAAGTTTATTTTTTGACCTCTAAAAATTTAATTTATTTGTTGTTGTGTTTTTTTTATTTGATCAATGGTTTTGGATTTTTTTAAATAATACATATAATTTAACATCAACAAAAATGTTTTGTCAAGTCAGCACAACTTTTCATTTGTTTTAATTATTCAATGTTACAAAAATATTGTTTATATTTATGCAATAATTAACTGGTCATTAAAATTCATTCTTGACGTAATTGGTCAAAAGTTATAACAATTAATAATAAAGTAACCTTTTGATATTATATTTAAACCAACTTTATACAATCAAATTCAATTCTTATGTTATTCATTGCTTTGCTCATTGCTTTAAGTTATGCCGATTTGGGCGTTATTGATATGTCATACTGCGAAGACAAAACAGTCAATGTTGATTTTAATGTTACAACAGTTTCATATGAAAAGCCAGCTGAAAGAGAGATAACACATTATACTATAAACTTTGATATATATCAACTTCACGAGGATGTAACTCTTACTTGGCGCGTCGAATACTATTGGGGAACTCTTTTCATTGCTTCATATAAATATGACGATCAATTGATATGTGAAACTATCGAAGGTGGGTGTAAGACAACAGGACCAAAACACTTTAAAGCAGATGGTAAAGTCTCTGAGTCTGTTACACTCCCCGGATGGTATTTACTTGTTTTAGAAATGACAGATCATAAATTGTTCCACAATTGTTTCCATGGTTGGGTCTATCTCTACTAAGTTATATTAATTTTCTCATTTTTATTTTATTACATATAAATAAATAAGTTTATGATAAACAATGATATTAAAAACAAGAATTAAACAAATTAAAACTGAACCACTTATGTTGCTTTACTAATTCAAAACATTTCAAACGATAAAAATATAACCAATAACATTAATTTACACTCAAATTTAAATAATAAAACAAAAAATCAAAAATGGTTTATTTGAGACTTTCTAATTTGGAAGCAACACAAATCCGTTGTCTCCAAATTTTGCCGAACACAAAAATAGTGATACAGTTAAAGCTATAAAACAGAAGAGTATAACCAATTCACAAAGTAATTCCCCACACATGGTTAATATGGCTCCAAGTTCTCCAAGTGGATCTGTATCTTGTCCAAGCTTACACTGATCACACCATGTGTATTTTCCGTCTTGATTTATCAGTTGTTGGCATTGGCATACTTTGTATTTTCCTTCGTCGTCTGTATGGGAATCGATGCAACAGTTGTGCTGATTGTCATTTAATGTTGTTATTACAATACTATTCAGATGTTATTATAATTTTGATGTTAATTTTAATTGTTACACCAACAAAAAAATCTGTGATATTTGCACACTCTTTGGATTTCTTTCAAAAATATTATATAATTACTATAACAATTAAACTTCATATAATTTCGCAGTGCATAAAATTAAATAGAAAATATAACAAACTTCTTTTTCAAAGGCTCTTTCATCCTCAATGATATAATCGGGGTATTTTTTACTACACATGCATATGTAAAGGATAACAGTCAGTACAAATACCGTTGATGAAAGTCCAGTAAAAACAAGTCCTGTTACTTTCCTCCCACCATTGACAAACAATTTAATGACAAAAGCGACGACAACCAAACCCATAACAACACATGTTGTTGTTAACACAAATAAATACCGTGCAGATCCAATGTTTTCATTTCGTGAAGTACCGTATGTTTCTTTGCCAAAGGAAAGGTATTCAGCGTCGATGAAATAACCAACACCCGCTACAAACTTAATTTGAGTATATTCTTTTTCAATTTAAAATTTTTATAGTATATATGATAAATTATATTGTTCAGATGTTAATTTGCCTCTTAATTTACTCTAAATTTGTTTTTGTTGTAAACAATTGAAGAAAATTAAAATGTTGTGTTTTTGTTGTGTTTAATTATTAATTTCAAATGAACTAAAATTCGATTTTCGTGTTTAATTGAAATTATATAAAAAATTAATATGTTAACAACGCAAAA
This sequence comes from Entamoeba invadens IP1, assembly GCF_000330505.1. NCBI lineage: Eukaryota > Evosea > Mastigamoebida > Endamoebidae > Entamoeba > Entamoeba invadens. Next base: position 134,049 of record NW_004191842.1, read on the forward strand.
GAATTATTATAAAGGTAAATAAATAGAACTATAATATATAGTTGTTTTTAAATAAATAAACTGTACGATAATCATTTATTACAGTATTTTCTCATATAAATTAAACACATTTGATGATATATGAACAAGAACAAACGAATGATACAACAGCCAATAGAATAAAAATGCAAATGATGATGTATTTGCAAAATTGATTCATTTGAATATAAAGTAAAGAGTTCATTTATATAGAGTTTTGTTTTTTTAGAACAACGATAATCAACAACGATAAAAATGTATTATTCATTCTTTTTAATGTAATTTTTTTATTATTTGAAATGTTATAATTTATTAATAAAAAATAAAAAATATTATTACATTAATACAAAATATAAAAGGCAAATATTGAGTGGGGTTTTCATTTTTATTATGGTTTATGTCTGTTTGTGTATTAAAAAAGTAACACATGATTTTTTTAAAGTATGTTTTAATATAATAACTTAAATGTTAAAAAATATAAAAATCTTATTTAAATTTATTAACTTTAGAATTTAAAATTTTAATGAAAACATACAAATAACAAATTAAATCCTCATTTGTTATTTGATAATAATCTTTTTACTTTTATATATTTTATTATAATTTAAAACAAATGTTCAATTGTTATTTTGATGAAATTAATGGCTGTTCGGCGACTTTTGAAATTACTAAGAAGCCGGCGACTTTTTGAGTCCCTTTAAAAGTCGCCGACTTATTTTGGAACTAAATAACTAAAAACTTTTGTAAATTATACCATATTCATTATAGTCTCAAAAATGTGTAAAAACACAATAGTTTAATGTTAAAAATGATCAATTCAATATAAAATGGTTTAAAATAGTAAAAAACTGAATATAAAACTTTCAAATTTATTATAGATAGCGGAAAAACTAGTTACCAAATCATAAACCAGGAACCAGACGAAATTATGCTGTTTTATTTTTGGTATAAAGTTTTCTTGTCAGAGAAAAATAAACAAATAATCGGGGTTTTTTGGGGATATGTTTGTTTATTTTTAAAAACCAGGGACCAAGTACAGTCGATACTCTATCGGATTGGTATTCTATCGGATTTGGTTTTATATCCAATCAAAACTTGTTCCAATCCAATTTTATAAATATAAAACATGTATAATTATTACTTAATAGCGTAATTCAATCTTATTTTCTTTTTTACTTTTTTGGTTTTATGAATAAAAAAATCCAACTTAATAGTATTAAAACCAATAATTTGGCAATCTATATAAACATGTTATTATGTTGATAAATGCATTTAATTTGTCAAAATCGTAAAACCAAGATTATAACAATAAAATATTATAATTGCAAAAACAGATTTATAATAATAATATAAAACTTGGTGAACAACTTAGTGTTCACTAATAAGTTGAACACAAGTTTTTTTATAATAATTGCAATTATTACATATTACAAAATAAGCATTTAAACCACAGTTATATCTATTCGCAATTTCTAATATAATCAGTCTTTTAACGTCATCTGATGAACATAAAATAACTTTAATTTTGTCAAAACATTAAGCATTAAGAAAAAAGTGAAAAAAAAACCGAAACAATTGAGATGGATTTTAAAGACGGCTTCCCGAAATATTCCAATCTTTATGTTCCAAAAGGTACCAGATAACGTTTAAATACAGACTGTATCTGTTTTTTATTTGCTTAATATCGAGAATCTTTTTTTTGTTTTATGTTTTTAAGTATTGTAATAGATACTACAATAATAAATCTATTATGTTGTTTATGTGTTTTTAACATAGAAATTAAAATGTGTATAATAATAAATAATTAATATGTTTACATGTGTCTCTTATAATTGTTCTGTTAAAATATTTATTTTATGTTTTTAAATTATGTTTTTGTCAAAAGAAATAAATAATGCCAAAAAATATAAAAATTAAAAATAAAATTTTCTTTTTATTTTCCAATCCTTGGGAGAAA
>NW_004191842.1:136123-136691 GCF_000330505.1 Entamoeba invadens IP1
ATATAATATATAATATATAATATATAATGATATATTTTGTTAATAATATCTCGCTTATATGTAATTGTAAACAAAACATTGTTAAATAAATATTTATGTGTTAGAAATGTTATTAGTATTTATTGGTTTGTAGTGTAAAATGTGTGGCATTTGTTATAATTATTGGGGTTAAAAAAGGCGAACATGGCTTTTTATTAATTATGAACCAACATTAAATATATTATTTGCTTATTTCCATTATTTGGGTAAAAAAAAGAATACTGACTCAAAAGACCATTTGTTTCCTAGTTTTTTCTTAGACAAATATTTACTCAAAGATCGCCATTTTATTTAAAAAAAGAGTGTACATGAATATAATATCACTTTTGTGAAGTGGCAAACTTCATAAAACAACATTGTTGTCATATGATTGACCCCATATTGTTTTAATATTTGTATTTCGGTTTTTTCTTATATAAATCATCACTGAAATAATATTTATTTTTTTTATGAAATTAGTTACTACAACACCAATTTAACTGAATTAGTTTGATAGATACAAGGTCAGTTAAATTTTTTATACAGTAAA
>NW_004191842.1:136791-148734 GCF_000330505.1 Entamoeba invadens IP1
ACCATAATACACGTTTCTAGCTTTTTGCGCAGTGGAAGAAATTATCTTTTTTCCAATTCTGATTTATTACACATTTCCGGATCATTGTAAAGCTCTGTAAAGAGTTTAATAAAAAAATCTCTATCATCAATATTCTTAATACTATACGATATAGACCTCACAGCTGACCTCAAAAGGGTTTTAAACGTACAACACAACAAATACAGAACTTCGAACATTTGATCTTCACAGACTTGGTTCATGTATTTCTATATATAAGTCGTTCTACGCTCTATTTATAGTTTTATGTATTGTAATTTTAATAATTTAATTTTACTATATAACATAATTCTATTTCTGTAAATAGAATAATATTAATATAATAATGTAATAATAAATATAATTTAATTATAGTATAAAGTATTTATAATTTATACTTACACTATGTTATTATTAATTAATTGTATTATAATTCTACTAATTATAATAATAAGAACTATTAACAATAGTAACAAACAAGTAGAACTTCAGTGAAGTCGTCATCTAACATATTTTCATATATTTGCAACTCAAAGTCCGTCGAGTTCCTGTATGTATTCATATTTTCAATGAAATTAAAAACTACATTAACTCCACAAAGAATTAATTCGTGGTCAGACGTCTTCAACAACACTTGTGCAAAATCCGCAATCAATTCTAACATGTGATTCGTCATTTCGTACGATGCAGTTAACTTTGAAATGCATTCCATAAACATCGAAACACTTTTTAAAAACAGCGGAGAGACATCAAGTGCATCTTTAACAGTGTCATACAACTCCATTAATTTAAATACCATTGTCTTCACCGTCATATCTCCATACAATCGGTCGACAGTAAAATTAAAATTTTCCGTCATAAGAATGTTTGTAGCAATGGTGTAGACTTTAATTAATCGATTCAATCTCTTTTTATTATATTGAGTACTTAAAGTCTCCCAATCTTCCTCGTCATATATTTGATCGACAAATTCACTCAGAAGACAACAAAATTGCAGAAGAAGGTCTGGAACATACGTCAGCACTGGATATTCAATATATTCATTATTTTCCTTTTCTTTTAATTTCACTTCTTTTTGAAGATGAAGTTGTTCCATGGTGTCATTTTCCAGCCATTCTTTATGTTCTTTTCTTTGTCGTTTCTCCTTCTTTCTCTTCGCCTCTTCCGCTTTGCCCTCGTCATACAGTGAATTAAATCGTTTGACATAAAACTTCTTTAAAAAGACACTCGACGACGTCACACTTTCCACCAACTGTAACACAAACTTCCATTCGTCTTGATAAATCGAACTTTGTGGTGCACTCAAATACTTCTCTTTATTTACACTCAAAAAGTGCTGCAGAAACAACTTAGAATCAACATTCCCGTCTCGCATAAGACACGACAAGTCCACCAACACCAAACGACTCGTCGTATCAAAATATTTCCAAAACAGTGTCACTCCTCTTTCCACCCATCGATTACATATCACAATCGAAATCGTATTATAACTGATTTTCCGCGCTCTAAACGCCTCTTTCTTTGTCCAGTATTGCACTTCTTTCGCCCACTGAAATGACTTATCTAAGATATTCATCTCATAGAAGATATCCCCATTATATTCGTTATTATAAAACCCCTCTAAATTCTTCAAACACGCATAAGTAACGTCGTAGTCTTTCCCCCAATATTCTATTATTATATTAAACAGCTGACAAATGAATAATATCACACCCTTTCTCTCTTGCTTCTCATCAATATAAAATCGCGTTTGGAACGGTTCACACACATTGATGCCTCCTTGATACGGCTCGATATTATATAGTGCCAAATACGTCAGTGTCAACTCTTTGTCCACTGAACTTCCCTTTGAAACATTACTTTGCGCCACCAATTGTTTCGATTCAATCAAGTGCATATAAACCTGTGTGACATTTCTAAACAAGTCAAACACTTCCAACTCATGTTTCTCATCCATTCCTCCCTTTTGGGTTTCCACAATATATCGAATCACACGGCAGACGTTCGAGAATATCTTCACTTTCTCCTCTCTCGTCTTATTCTCAACAAGTCGCACCGCATGCACATCACGGCCGTTATAGTCATTTTGTAGACAAAAAATGATATCAGTACACATCATATTGACCTTTTCAAGTTCTTTACGACAAAAAATCCCTATTTGCTCGTTGTCGCACTCTCTCAAACTCTCACAACTCTTACTCATAATGATCTTCTCAAAGACTAAATAGAACGCCTCTTCATTCTTCATTGGAAGTCCAAAAATGTGATTGATGACCACAAGCATGTTGTGCATGATCCTCCCATCAGCAAGTTTGATGTACTCATTAAAATATTTGTCAAAATGGTCCTTCGCAATAAACATCGCACTGGATTTACTCATTTTGTACACAGACGTCTCTACTAAGTTATTCAAAATCTCAAATCCATACGCAAACTGCTTCGCACTCTCTAAATAGAACGCCGAAAGTGAATCAAATTGTATCACCAAATTCATATAGAAATAATCACCAAACTGCGCAGGTCTCTCATCTGGTATCCCCGTACCCACAAGTTGAACAGAATTCGTATATACTGAAAACCAAGTCGAAGTATGAATCCGTGTCACTATCTGAAAGTACTCAAAACCAAAGTCATTGAGTTGACAAACAACATCTAACGACTTTAAAATCAGTCTCAACACGTTTTTATCAAAGCAATAAAAGTCATTGTCATTCGTCTCGTCATACACTTTCGTGCTCATGTTTTTCAGTATCGAACAGATCACATGACACAGTTGGTCACTATTATGTTGTTCTTTCTCTAATAATGTACAATTGAGTTCAAGACGTTCATATGCATTGATTAATATCGGCTCCAATATATATTCATTCAACACCAGTCGTAAACTTTGGGGGTATTTCTCTATATCTCGTGTCGTGTCAAAGATCTGAGTCGTTATTTATCGTTTGTATTATAATATCATGTTAATAATTTTATGATAACTACTAAAAATTTAATATCAGTAATAGTTATAATATGCTGTTTTATTCATTTTATATATAACTTTAATATAACAAGAAATAAACTGGAATAATGTCACAAATATAAAGTGTTGTAAATACATATATAACCATTTAAATCTCTTTTCATGCCTCTTAAAAACACATCAAGTCATTTGTTTGAACATAAATAAACATATGAAATTTTAATTAATGTGATAAATTTGTATTATAATACGTTTTAAATATATATTTTTATATAGTTAATTATTTATTACAAAATTGTGACATAAAATATTTCAAATAAAATAGTATACTATATTAATATAGTATTTTATTTATAGTATATACTATATTAATATAGTAAATAATAATACAGTATAATATAAAATATAACACTTGTCAATTTTGTAAACCAGTTTAAATGTTTGTGCTAATTACGAAACCAATAAAAATTCAACTTTGTCCAAATGAAAAAGAAGAAGAACAAACATCGACAAAAGCGTTTGAAACGTCACAGAATTCGTTATAAGGAGCTGTATCGAGATTTTGTACGATTGTATACAAAGGAAAGAGTTTGTGGTCTGTTTGCCAATTTGCTATCAAGACGGCAAGTTTAAATTTGATCGTGTATTTGTGATATAAATTATATTCGGCACTATCATGTTGAACATTTTGTATAATTTGCTGTTCGATTTGACACGCCCTTTCAAACACTTTGTCTGTATTATCATGAAAAGTTAAAAAATCGAATGGTTTTTGAATGAGCGCGTTTGTGAGACATGAAAGATTGTTAATAATCATCGACATGTTGCCTTTATGACAGAATTTCAATTTCAATGCAAATACTGCCACGTCCTTTATGGTGTTTTGCATGAAGTTTTCATAAATCTCCTTTTCATCATTTGTTGCTGTTCGATTGACGTTGTGTGAAAACACAATATCAAATTCTCCCTCTTCTATTGCATTAAATATTCCCATTCGGTTATTCCTTTAAACTTGAATTTTTAGTTTGGGAAATACAAATATTGTAATTATGTTTCCTTTCAATAAATCCCAGTTTTGATGGTAAAAAGTTCGTAGTAAAGAAAAAACGAAATTTGAATTATATTTTTATCATTATTTTAGTGTTTGTCTTGGTGGATGTGAAACTTGGAAACAAACGAATCGTGTTAAGTGTAATGTATTCGCCTCAATAACTGTTTTTATTTATAGTAAAAAATTTTTGCATATAAACTATATACAGTTGAGCAAATAATTATCAGAGACAAAATAATTGTAAGAAGGATGTATTTCCCGTTTATTACCTTGGAAATGACTAATGAAAAAAGAAAAAAAAGATTCACCAAATAATGCTAAGAAACCCATTTCTATTTATAAAATAGTTCTTAATTAAGGTTTTAAAACTATTTATTTTACTTCTTACAATTATTTGGTTTCAAAATATTATTTGGTCAACTGTACATCTATTTTTCCTTTTTTGTAGTCTTATTTATTTTTTTTTAAGTTTTTTTTAATTCCAAAAATTAGTATTTGTTTATTTATATTTTTGCTTTTTTCCAATCCCCAAATTTTGAAATAAAACGACTTATTTTCATACAGTGTGCAATATTTAATAAATGACTCTTATTTTTTTTATTTGATTAAAATGCAACGTTTGATATATGTGGAGCCTTTTTTATGAGTTGGAATGTCAAAAAGATTATTTGAAATGTGTCAACTTTTAAGATGTATTCGTAAATACACAACTACAAAATAATGGGTTTTTATCAAACGACTTTATAAAAAACGGATTAAGTTATTAACTAAACAATATAAAATACTCAAAAAAGTAACATTTTAAATACGATATAATATAATATAATATAATATAATATAATATAATATAATATAATATAATATAATATAATATAATATAATATAATATAATATAATATAATATAATATAATATAATATAATATAATATAATATAATATAATATAATATAATATAATATAATATAATATAATATAATATAATATAATATAATATAATATAATATAATATAATATAATATAATATAATATAATATAATATAATATAATATAAACTTTCTTCAAACGTTGTCCATTTTGCAAAAAAAAATACACAAAAAAATATTAAAAAATTGGGAATTAGGTAATAAATCATAAAAACAGTAAAAAAAACTGAAACAATGGTATTTTGGCGTTACAAAAAATATCCCGATATATTCCAGTTATTAATATCTAATAACTGAGAAACAACATTAGAGAATGACTCTAGTTAATTTGCTAATTTATTAATTTTTTTTTATAAATTATAAAAAGACAAGCTTCAAAATTGTGAACTTTAAACACACAAAATTATAAATATCAAAAATGAAACAGCTTGATGGATACCATTTAATGATAGTATCACAGTATTTTAGCACACTTGCAGATTTTATAAACGTTGAATGTGTAAGTAAAAAGTATTTAAATAACATGAAAAAGTTTCACTTCAATCCAATATCATTTACTTTAAACACATTGAAATACTTTCCCAACATTGAAACTTTAAATGTTTATACAAAAACAGACTTTGACTCTATTAAATCTATTTTTAAAAACCCTTCAACTTCCCAATTACCAACAAACTTTGTGGACTCAATTTTTAAAGTTCGCATCTTTTGCACTTGCGAATTTTTTGAGGCAGTTGAACTGGCAAATGCTCTTAAACACAAAATTTCATTTAACGTTTTAGCACTCCAAAAAGATTCAATTAATAAACTAATTACAAAGAAAATGAATACATTGTGTCTTGACATTCAAATAAATCAAACCCAAAAAATTGACAACTTTAATATAAACAAAGTTGTCAGTTTCACTTCAAAAACAAAAAATTGTAAAGTTGTTCTTCCAAAAGGGAAGTACGTCATTGGAGAATCGGCATTTGTAAATATTTCACTTGCTGAGTTAAATCTTTCATATGGTGTTGTGGGTATTGAACCATTCGCGTGTATTAATAAATCAATAACAAAAATTACATTGCCAGACAGTCTGAAAACAATTCGAGAAATGGCGTTTGCTCGTTGTGAATATTTAAAAGAAATCACAATACCAAAAAGTGTCGAATTGTTCAGAGAAAACGCGTTTTATAAATGTAGTAGACTGACTAAAATGAGAGTATATAAAGACTTCGAAGTGGTTGACCATTATGGAGTTTTAGATGGAATGATTTATGAACGATATGCGTAAACAATTTGGTTTTATTTTTTATTAAACAAAAAGTTAATTATTAATAAATAAATTAAAACTAATTAGAAATTTTCGTTACAAATAATATTCAATAATTAATAGTATTTTATTATTTTTTATTTTATTAATATAAGGGTGGATAAAAATTGTATCTAATTATTGCATCACTATTTGATTGAAAGATATTATATTAAAATATAACAATATATGGAGTTGTTTCATAGTTCAAAAAACTTATTGTAGTTAGAAAGTTTTTTATATAATTTATTAAAAAAATAATAAAATTGGAGTTTAAATAATTAATAATTGTAAAATAATATAAACACTGTTTTCATTTAAAAGGTGGAAAAATAATTTAGAATAAGTTCTGAAAAATAACCACTCGGGTTCGTCCAAGATATACTAACAACATTTCCATACAAGTAACATTGTTAAACTGACATCATCTATTATCAAAATGGGTGAGTCAATAAGTTGTTTTTGGCTTTTGGTAAAATAATACTTAATAATTATCAAGATTTTGTTTTAACCATGAAAAATAATTATTTCAGTTATTTTTTCTTTTTGATTTTTGAACTTATTACAGTAAAACCTCCCAAGAGCGGGCGTTTTATTTTTAACTCAATTTTTTAAGAAAAAAAACACTTTTTAAATGTAAAATTAAAAACAAGAAAAATAAAAAAATTAAAAAGAAAAAAATTACCACGTGTTAACCTTAAGATGATTTGAAACAATGTTTAATTTGGCTCACAAATGTCATTTTTTTAAAAAAATCATATAATCTTATAACTTATTCATGTCCTTACCAAAACCAAAAACATTTTTATCAATTGATGAAAAAAAGCAAATTTTACAATGGGCTAATGCTTCCCCGAAACCGTCATTGAAAAAACTGAGAGAAATAATAAACCAAAAATTCACAAAAAATGTCCAAAACGCGAGTTTCTGAGGATGTTAATAAAGTATGGTATCAATAAAAGTTTGATTGAGCCAACAATACCAGGGAATGCCAATTTTTTTTAGAAAAGTTAAACACCCAGACTTGGAAGAGAACAAGCTCAAGATGATCGAAATAGTGAGGTCATACAATACTCCAGTTTGCTACAATGTTGTCAAGAGCTTAGCTTATAAATACTGCTTCGAAAAGGGATATGATGATATGATGCTTTCAAACGGTTGGATTTCTTCATTTTGTTCAAGAAATCAACTTAAATCAAAGAAATTATGAGGAGAAAGCAATTCAGTTGACCCAGATAAACACAATGAGGCAATTGATAAGATGGTTGAAATTATTGCACGGTATGCTCCTAATAATGTGTACAATCTGGATGAAACAGGTCTTTTCTATAAGCTGTTACTTTCCAAAACATTGTCAAGTGGTTCTAATAACCATGGAAGGAAGGAGGAAAAAGAAAGAATTACAATTATAATATGCTGTTCACTGTGTGGAGAAAAAATCTTTTGGTTGTTTGGAAGTATCGTAATCCAAGGTGGTTCTCTGATGAAAAGTACATCAACGTTAAACAATTATACGACTTTCAAACTAATGCTTGGATGAACATAGAGCTGTTTCATCGATGGCTACTCAAATGGGAAGAAGCACTCACAAGAGAAAACAGAAATATTCTTCTTATAGTAGATAATGCTCCAAGCCACAAGCTAATCATAACTACGACTATTGAAGAAGAAAAACCCGGCTACAATTACAAAGGACTAAACAAAAAAGATTGCATGTGTATGAACTAAATCTTGCACACATAAGGCTGGAATTTTTACCAAAAAACACGACATCAGTATTCCAGCCATGTGATGCAGAAATAATACACTCATTCAAGGCCATGTATCGAAAAATAGCAAATTTTAAGAAGAGATTATCGAAGCTCATTCTCAGGGAAAATGTACTCAGGGCTCAAAATGAATGTGGGCGATGCAATATTATATGCTATCGACTGTTGGAACAATGATGTTTCATCCGAAACAATAATTGGCTGCTGGAAGCATGCTTTGTATAGAGAAGAAGTTGGAAGGATTTTGGGGATGTAACGGGCTATTTTATTGAAGATTTGATCGAAGAGAACGAAGACCCCACTGATGTTGAGGAAATCAAAGAACAAGGAGATATTTCGTTGAGAATCGAAGAGTTGAAAAAAACTACTGGTGAGTAAAACGATGAACTAAAAAAAATAAAACAACAAGGAACTCTGTGAAAGAAAAAATGTTACAATGGAAATAGATTATAATTAATTTATAATCTCGTAATTTATGTTAAAACAAACTTTGAAAAAAACTACTACCTGAGGTGGCTCATGTCTCGGGTAGTCATGGTATCATAATAAACAAGTGGCAACTACTGAAATGGCTCGTGTCTCAGATATTTATTTTATTTTTTAGTTTTGATTAATTTTATCAATTTCGATTATTTTACTTGGCAAAAACTTATAATGACAACCATTTCTTTTTCTTTCAAATAAATTTGCATTTTTGATATTTTGTAATTATTTTTTTTTGTTTTTCTGGTTATTCAAAATGTAATTACTAAAAATCAGAAAAAAATAATCCTGATTTTTTAGAACAAAAAACAATAAATTGTCAGTTCTCTATCGAGATGTTTTCAATGTTTGATTGGTTAAAAATGCCCACTCTTGAGAGAACCCGCTCTTCAGAGGTACCGTTCTTGGGAAGTTTTACTGTATATATCAAAAAGCAATAAATTTGTTTTTTGAAAAAAAAATCAAATTGCTGCTCTGTAAATAATAAATAATTATTTGTTTGTTTGTTGTTAAATTCTTTTATTTTTATATTCGACTTTACACAAAGAAAAATATATAAATTGTTGTTAACAACAAAAAATGTATACATTGTTAAATGTGAAATTTGAAATAAATAAATAAATAAATAAATTTTGTTTTGAATTGTATGGAAAATAACAAAAAAATTGAAATTGAAAAAAATATAATTTATTATATAAAAACAAAATAAAAAAATAAACACCAGTACTGACTGATTGTTTTTATTGAGTGTACAAATACATGAAAAACCAGGGACCAAATCATAAACCAGGGACCAGACTAAATTAAGCCGTTTTATTTTTGGTATAAAGTTTCCTTGTAAGAAAAAATAAACAATTAATCGGGTTTTTGGAGGATATGTTTGTTTATTTTCAAAAACCAGGGACCAAGTCTTAATAGACACACTGTTTTCTAAATAAAATTAAAAAACTATAAAATATGAAACTCTTAATTAATCATTTGGAGTTGTCTCATTTGTTAATGCCCAGCCGAGCCAAAGTAAAGTTTGTTCTTTGTATTGATTTATCTTCCGTTGTTTAATACGTTTAATAACCATCAATCATTTACTGAATGTCTAACATTCCAATAATTTATTTATTCCTTATTTTTTATTTTCATGAACCGCATGAGTCACTTATAATGCTAAACAAAAAGTGGCTTTTTGAATTAACCGAGTGAATAGAGAAGACTACGAAAACTTCTTTGAAAAAATGAATGAACGATTTAATTGAATGGTTGTGTTAAAGTTAAACAAGGTTGTACAAAATAATAATATTTTATAATTAAACAATAATAAATAATAATAAATTTACTATTATAGCTCACATTAAGTTGTTGTTCATTCATACTTTATACAACACATTCATTTTTTCATCCCGAAAAATAACCGTTTTTAAGCGAAAATAATAAGAAAATTACACATTTATTTATATTTTTGCCCGTTTTATTGTATATAATCTGCTTGATATTCAATAGCTAAAATTAGTCTGGTCCCTGGTTTTTCCTGTGGTCCCTGTTATTTCCGCTATTTGTAAATAATATTTTAAGACTGATTATAATTGTATTATATCATTTTATCTTACAAATATACACAAATGTTGTCTATAAACAATAAAAATGGCCATGATTTATTAACTTGGATTTCGCAATTGTGTAAAATGTCCACCTGAAGTGCAATGTTGAATGAAGTCCTCTCTGTAATAATATGGATTTTCAACGCTAAGTGGGTTATCATAATACGAGTAACAACAACACACGCGTTTCAAGCATCCGCACCAATCTGGGCACAACAGTGGACACAAATTTTCCTTTTTATAAGCCCAACAATTGATAAACCCGGTCAGATAAATAAAGCAAATGCCAATTATAGAAGACACGAACGCTTTCATGTAATTCATTTTTTCATTGTTTTCATCAAATTTTATTTTGTAGCACAGAACTGCTGTATTCCAAAATAGTGCGATGGGGACGATCCAAACAAGTGCTATATATATCGACGTCCAACAACTTGAGATGTTTTTATCTTCAAAATTGATGTTAAACCAGTTGTCCACTCTGTGACGGTCTTCTTTTTCCATTACATAATAAGCGTACATACAAGAGAGTAATATCGCGCTAATAATATGGTATAACAGAAAACCGGCGAATAACACACATATGATAATTTTTCCAGAACTATAATTAAATAAATTTGAATCTATCAATTTGACAAATAGAAGCGATAGTAGTGTGATCATCACTGGGCACAAGAAAATCGACTTTAAAATATCGCCAAAGGAAAAGTAATGATTATCCACTGCAAAGTTGATCTTCTTTGGATTAACAAGACACTTCAAATTGATGGTAAACCCACATGATACCATACAGAGGGTGTAATGTGCTATTACTGGAAGCAAAACATACTCAAAACTGATTTTTCCAAACGAAAAAATGATAAATAAAATTGAACTCATGAACATAATAATAGGAAGGAAAAATGTCGAGTTAATACGTGGGAAATTGGAAACAAATGCACTAAACATCCAGTAAAACGGTATTGGAAGGTCTTGAATAGCAAAAGTATCCATTATGAATATCTGTGTATAAAATCGTGTTATTGTAAGCCAGTAACTTCCAATTAGAAAATCAAGGAAAAATGGAACTATTAATAGAGAAACATAGCCAGGATTGACTTTAATTGTTTTATCAAGAGAAAGGGGGTATAAAATTGAAAATAATATCAAACATCCAAATGTGAAAATTGAGACAAAGTGATTCGTAAAAAGAAAAATAAACACAGCAGAGAGTTGAGATTTAAATCTGAAGTCCCAAGTGTCGTTTTTATATAAATTACGAGTGTTGGAATTTGTTTTACAATTACTTTCTTTTTGCATTTGAGTGTAATACTCACTTTTTGATGAACATTTGAATTTTGATATATTTGAATAAATTTCATCGTCATCAACTAATTTCGATAACTCGGAACATGTTTCTGTTATACGTAGAAACGTTTGAATGTCGCACTTCATACATATCTTTTTCATAACATTTATTGAAAGTTTGGGGATCGACATCTATTACTTGTTTTTGAAATGATATATAAGGTGTCGTTTTTATACAAAGACTAATCAATTATTATATTCATAAAATGTTTATATCCGTCATATTGGTTAGCTTCTTATGATATGTTCGAAATATCAATTCACAAAGTGATGATTAAAATTAAAAATCGACAAAAGTGTTTTATTAGTTATTTAAATAATTATACTATTAAAGTTCACATTAATATTAAATACAAATGTTTTATACAAATATTAATAAGTATATATTTTAGTAAAAAATATAGTTGTAATTAAACATATCAACTATGTAGTAGAGTATTTATAAACAATAAAAAAGTTGACAAAATAAATGCTATTTGCCCGTTTTTAACTAAAAAACAT
>NW_004191842.1:148834-158247 GCF_000330505.1 Entamoeba invadens IP1
TTAAAGCTATTATTGCTTTTAACAACAATTTCTCACCAGTACATATAATTTATTAATACATTTTATGATATTGTCTGACTTCTTGTCGGGTATATCGGCCGTTTAATTAATTGTCTGTGACGAATCCTGACACATTAATGAATGTAATAAGACTATTTTATTTTTTATTGATATAAGTGTCTTAATTGTATAAAAAATAATTATGTTATATAACGGAATTGAAACATTGTAACTTAATGTGAAAATCAATTATTCAATTTAATTTTAAATACTATAATTGTTGAGTATACGAGATATGTATGTTCAAATACATTATTATCAAAAATAATTCACTTTTAGAATATATCTGTGTTTTTTAAATTTTATTTTAATATAAAATAAAATTTGTCTAAAAATTTTAATTAAAAAACAACAAAACTATAATATCATATTATAATTGTTTTACTACTTAAAATACCATTTGTGATTTTTTGAAAAAAACTATTTTTTATATTTTTCAAAAATATAATTGTAATAAACACAAAATTTGTGTATCAGAACCAACAAACTAAATTATTATACACCTCTTTTTCTTTGTAATTATTTGGTGAATCTCACAAGTTAAATAATTCAGTACGAGATCTAAAACAATTTCTTTTACGTCATTTTTTGTAATTGTAAATTCATAAAAACTTGTTCCATATTTTTTTGCTTCTTTTTGTCCCATCTTGTTTTTAACTACTCTTTTGCTCTCTTCGCATCTGACTCCACAAAGAGCAACGACTTTATTGTAATTGTTGTTTTGAGTTTTGTTAAATATTTTCGACATAAACATTTGCGCGTCATTAAAAGAGTCCAATGAGTCGATTTTGTACATGACAACAATACAATTGCAAACACCAATAAATAATTCTGGGAAATTGGTAATATAAATATATTCGTTGATATCATGAAAATTAATCATTAAATTAGTTCTATCAACACACAACCGCACCCGGTAGTCATCATTTGAATAAATGGGATATGTATATCCACAAACTTCATTTGTAAGAGTTCGAATGAAACTTGATTTCCCAATTTCTGGACTTCCAAAAACAGTTGCTTCGATCTGTTGAAGTGTCATTACTTTACAAATTAATAGATTGGACATTTACAATAAAACAATTTATAATTATTGAGTTATAATAATAAACTGTTTTTCAAAAGTCGGTACTGTCATATTTTTAGAACTTCCTAAAGTCCCGTTTTTTATTTTTGTTTTTTCCTAAAAAAATAAAAAACAAAAAATCGAAAGTACCGACTTTATTTTGAAAAAAATACCAATCCCGTTCAATTATTTTCGTACAAATTCGGGAAAATATTGGAATATTAGCCATCTTTTTCCAAAAAACCCGATCCCGTTATTTGATTTGATATCAACTCGATACTTCGCAACATATACACAGCATTGTTGGCCTAAAAGCACAACAATTAACGTTTAAGTGAATTGGGATGGTGTTATTTGTGTCGAGTTTTAACTGATAATTACTTTCGTTAAAAAATATTTTCAATTAAAAACAAACATGTGGTTATCTTCTCTGAATAAAAAATAATGAAATAAAGAGTTCCAAAAACACCAAAAATTACAACAAATGTTTAATAATTTTGACAGGCATAAGTCAAAATTGTCAAAGGGCAACACAAGAAAAATAATACAAAATAACAATATTGTTCTGTTATGGATATTTTAAAAAAGATGTTCTCACTGAAATGCTCAAAAAGAATGTCGACTTTTTAAAAAACAACGAAGATAAATTATCAAATCATTTTGTTATTTTTATTGTTTTTGTGACAACACTACTAAGCATACTAATCTTCGAACTAAGCTTTTGTTTTGTGAATATTTCATTAATTAATAAAATGTTTGATAATGAAAAAGATTGACATTAAGTTTCTTTGCTTTTGTACTAAAATGCACTTTTGGGATCATTCACGTGTTTTTCAAAAACAAAAATCCCGTTATTTCAAATTTTATATGGAATTTTTTAATGCTTAAAAATTTTTCAAGTAAAAAATATTTTTTGAAGACTGTTTTTCTCTTTTTTACTTGGAAAAAATAAGCGATATTTATTACAAAAAACGATTCCCAAAAATAATAAACAAAATAAATGCAAAAAATCGGGACACCCCAGTACCGACTTTTGAAAAACAGTTTAGATAATAACACAAAACAATAAATAAAAATTAATTTTAAATTATTTTTTTCAATAAAAATAATACATATCAGTACTAAACTTATTATAAGTCATTTAAAACCCTTTCAACTCGTCATTTATATGGTTAAAACACCAAAATATTATACATTTGGTAACTAAGTTTGTGTATAACGATTGTAAGCAAACTATCACAACTTGTTATGCAAATTAACCTTCTAATATCATTTTTTGGTTTTACACGAAGAAGGATTTGTTATGATTACATTTGAACTTGTTCAAAACGAAAAATTAATGATAATAAGTTTTTTCCCAAAACTTTATTTTATACAAATACACAATATCAATTTATGCCTTTTGTAAATTTTATAAATTAGATTTTGAATATAAAGTGACTTCCCCAAGGTGTGCACGTTAAAATTTTTAGTCTTTTTTACAGGAAAAGGGCGTGCAAGACTAAATTTCAGTTGATAAACATTTTATTAAAAAAAATGTTATTCATTTCCAAATTGTTTCAAAAAACACACAACCCTTTGGTGCTTGAATTAATAAACTACAAAAAGCAAATTAACCTTAGCAAGTCAACTGAATCAACTTTTTTTGTGGGAAGGTGAAATCTGGATAAGATTTATCTAGATCATATTTATTTTTAGAATAATTAAAAATAAATTCAAAACACGAAATCGATTAGTTTTCGCGCAAACTACTGGTCTTTACAGACCAATGTTTCCTATTTTCCATGTGTTCAAAATAGTCAACACTTGCTGTTACGAGACATACACATGAATTTTCATTAGAGCGTTTCGGAATTTATCAATTTTTCATTATTTAAATTGGTTTGTGACACGCAGTTCTTAATTTAAGATCTTTTTAGTTCAAATACAAAAATAAAAAAAATGACTTATTTTAAGTAAAAAAATCAAGGATATAAATTATCCAGTTTTCACTTCGCAAGGTTAAAATATAAAAATTGGGTTATGGTTTGTCTATGTGTTTAATGTAAAAACAATTTTGTTTCAAGAACGTGAATAAATGTCGATATCTCTTGTGTTAGCGTAATTCAAAGTGACAAGAAAAGGTGTAATAAACATTATGTTTTTCTCTGTGCCATTTTATAGCAAACAATAACAAATAGTCTGTTTAATAGGTGCAGTTCATTGTTTCAAATCGATGTGCACTGTTGTCCAGAACTGGTCCTTCGATAATTTCCATTGGGTCCCTTTCCCGAAATTTTCGCTTAATTTATTGTATTCGAAGTGTGAAAGTTAAAAATTGCAACGTCACAAGGTGTGCAAGTTAAAGTATAATTTAGTAATAACTTCGAAATTATAATTAATAATTAAACTAAAAATAATCTTTTTTTTTCAAAATTTCAAAAAATTAATGATTCTGTTTTTTTAATAAAAAAATTATAAATGAACTATACCTTAACTTGCACACCCTTAAACTAAGTTGCAGACCTGGGGAAGTCACTTTAGTATAATTTCTATTGTCATATGAAATGTTAACAAGCTGATTAACAATGAAAATAAATACATATAAGACTGTATATCTTATTCTTTTGTTTGTTTAATAATTAATAAAACCCAACGATAATAAAACATTTTTTATCATCTATGTACATAAATATTTTTTTGATCTCAACTCATAATTACAATATTAAATATTAGTGCTTTAAAATGTATTTGAATATACAATAACTAATATATGGTTTATTATTTTTTCATTATAAGTTAATAAAAGAATGTACTTATTTAGAATGAAAAAACAATGATTAAAATGTACCTACTAACACTTTAAGATGAGACAATAAAACTTTAGGTAATTATTTTAATCAGACACGACATTAAACTTGAATACAGTTTGTGGCGAAAAGTCTTGTTCAAAAAGCAAGTATTTTTTGGTTATTAAATTAAATAATTAATTATATTATTATTTTTTTTATTAAATAAACAACAAAAACAACAAAACGTGTCTATTTGTGATTATTTATTGTTGTACACCTAACCATTTTTTGTAATGTACGAATTAAAAACCTATTTATATACATACTATATTATTGTTAAACTTTTTTGATAATTCTTAAATCCAAAACAAATTAATTAATTTTTTAACGGGTTTAGATTAATAGCCAATTATAACTGTATATTTCATTTGCTTTAATATTACAAGTTGTATAAAATTATAAACGAAATAATGATATTAATAATAATTTTGTTAAAATCATTCAATTTAAAAAACAATTTTCAATATTTCATTGATTATATTTTTATATCAATAAATAAGTGTTATTGCTTAATCATCACATTGGTTATGGTTAGATATATTTTTTCCAATCATTTATATAAAAACAAATAAACAATAACCATATATCAAATAAAGTGTTATAATATCCAACCAAACAACTATTTTTTATTATTGAAGAATTGTTTGACGTATGATATTTAATTTTTATATTTATAAAAATTCAAAAAATATTATTATTCTTTCACCAATTCAATTTAATATTTAAATTTATTGTTATTAAAATGGGTTAAATTACAAAATAATTTGTAATGATGTTTTAGAATAATATATCCGTCACTTTTTATCCCTTACCAAATAAAAAGTAATAACTCAGTGCTTATTTCATTTATTGTTTCATGGTCAATATAGGTAACATTGTTTCGTGTGTTTTATTTGTTGTAATTGGGGTTGTTGAAAGTGTTTGTTTTTTAATAACAAAAAAACATAGAAAATTTCAAATTGTCAAATACGATTTAAATATATTTATATTGATAAATTCGAAGGTAAATGTTGAAATTAGTAATACACAATAATAATAATAATAATAATAATAATAATAATAATAATAATAATAATGATAATGATAATGATAATGATAATGATAATGATAATGATAATGATAATGATAATGATAATGATAATGATAATGATAATGATAATGATAATGATAATGATAATGATAATGATAATGATAATGATAATGATAATGATAATGATAATGATAATAATACCTGTGATGTAAAATGTTTTGAGTATATAAGAAATTAACATTAAGATTGTGTTTTTGATGTTTATAAGTCAATTTGTAAAGTTGTTATTTGAATCGTTCAAAATAAATATGAATTGTTTCCAAAAATACAATTTTATTTTCTCGTTTATATTTATATTATTTGGAGTGTATCCAATGATTCATATAGTTTTTGCAGTGTTAAATGTGTTGAACAAATTGACTTTTGAAAAAACACTTGTTGGACTTATACTTTCAATTGTCAACTGTGTATTGTTTCCATTGATATTTTACTGTAATAAAATGATGCCAAACACTTTTTGTTATTCAAGTGAGTACAACGACTACACTTTTGTTGTCCACTATATATTTTTTGTTGTTTTCGAAGTTATTGCAATTGTTTCGACACTTATTAATGTGATTACTGTTTGTGTCACTTTTTTGTTGAAAAAGCATAACAACAAAAAAAATAAATGATATTATGTTGAAATAATACATTTTTTGTTTGAAACTTTATTTGTAATTTTCAATAACAAATAAATAACTGAAAAAATTAAAATGGTTTTTAAATAAATACAAATAAATTATATCATATTCTAATTAAATTTAAAAATATCCAAAAAGTCTTGCACAATGCAATTTTACATATTAAACAGAGTGTTCACATTGTCATATATTATTGTAATATATAATAATAAACAACATTTCTTATCAATGTAAAACAAAATAAAGTTTAAATGAAATTAAAGGAAAAGCAGTACAACCATAGCGATTAAAATAAATATCTTGTAAACACCATTTCTGTTTTGTGGTGCGGTGCATTTTTCACATTCAGTTGTATTGCAAGGAGTTAGGTAATTGTTTTTGCATTTGTTGCACATATCATTTTCTTCAAAGTAGTGATCAGGACATTCATTATAACATTTTCCTTCTACTTTAAATTTGAAGTTTTCATTACACTCATCACACACGTCCAACGCTTGACATTTATTGCACTTATCGTCACATTTCAAGCACTTTTGGTTATCTGCCAAATATCCAGTTGGGCAATCATTCGAACACTTTTTCTTGTTAAATTCCAAATTCATAATTCCATTGCACATATCACACGTTTCACCATCACTACATCTCTTGCATCCACTCACACTGCATTTCTGACATTTTCCAGCTTCTCCATAATACCCATCTCCACACGCTCCACTTTTAGAAGTGCATATTGGAGGTGTTCCACTCAACTCAAAGTTGTCAATACATTTACTGCACTCGTTATTGTTATTGCACTCCAAACAATTTGCAGTAGTGCATTTCTTGCAATAAGTCGCCGTGGCGTAAGTGCCAGAAGGACACGTTGTGTAACACTTCTTTTTGTCTTCTTGAAGTTTAGCTTCGCCAGCACATAAAGAACAGTAAATGTTATCAGTACATGTTTGGCAATTAGAAATGCATTTGTTGCAATTTGGTTTTGTTCCATATTCCCCATCACCACATGGTTGTGCAACACATTGGTTGCTTGCTGTTTTGTCGAAATTAGTCAAACACTGAGTGCATACGTTATTTGCATTACAAATGGCACAATTGGCAGTTGAGCACTTTTTGCAGTAATTGCCTGAGACATAAGTTCCATTAGGACATGTTGAGTAACACTTGGTTTTGTCTTCACTTAATTTGTTAATCCCAGTACATAAGTCACATGTTGTTCCATCAACACATTTATCGCAATTTGTGAGACAGTTTTGGCAATTCGGAGCGGTTCCGTATTGGCCTGAAGGGCACGTTGTTGGCTTTACTTCGCATTGATTTGATGTTGTTTTCTGATAATTTGCAGCACATTCGGTACACACATTTGAGTTGTTGCAAGCAACACAATTTGTTGTTGTACACTTTTTACAATTAGTTCCAGAAGTATAGGTGCCCTTTGGACAAGTCGCATAACACGTCTTTTTATCTTCACTTAATTTATTGGTTCCAGTACACACCGTGCAAATTGTTGCATTAGTGCACGTCTTACAGTTCGCGAGGCAGTTGCCACAATTGGGAAGAGTGCCAAATTTGCCATCACCACAAGGAGTGGCAGTGCATTGATTTGTCGATGTTTTAGTGAAATTGGTTTTACATGCTGTACACACATTACTGGCATCACAAGTTGCACAATTGGCTGTGGTGCAGGCGGTGCATTGTTTATTAGCATTTGGGTATTGCCCATTTGGACAACTTGCCAAGCAGCTTGTTTTATCAACAGCCAAATATTTATTAGTTGGGCAAGTATCACATTTATTAGCAGGTGAAATTGCACACGTTTCACACGTAGAAACGCCACAAAAATTACACAGTTTGTTGCTATCAGCATATTGTCCACTTGGGCACTTGTCCAAACATGCTTTCTTGTCCTTTTGAAGGACTTTTCCAGTGTTGCATACATTACAAGTGGTTGTATCAGTACAAGAAGAACACCCAGAAATGCACGTGATTGGTGGATTAACTGGTTGAAAATCATATTGTCCCGGTGCTACACAAACACCTCTTTTATCTTTATCAGTGCCAGCTTTACACTCGGTACACAATAAGTCTGTTGCATTACATGTCTTGCAGTTTGGATCAATTTTACAGTTTCCAGAATAGAAAATGTAATTTTGGGAGTCATACCCTCTAGTGTCGTCTTGTGCCATCCCACAGAAATTTTCAGTTGAAATTCTGGCAAATCCGCCATTTTCACCCCACCAAGAGCCCCAAGTGTTTCGTGCTATGAAATAGTCCTTTCCAGTTGCAGCGTCTTTTCCATACCCAACTAATATCACTTGATGATCTATTTTTAAATTTTGACATACATCTTGTGGGAATGTGAAAATACCATTTTTATAAGACATTATACCAGTTGCATTAGCCATAATTGCCACCAAAACAGAGCCATAATGGTGTATTATTTTCTTCATTGCCAACACTTGTTGTTCATGAGTACCAGCTTGATTGACTGAGAAAATTTGGTATTCTATGTTCCTCAAATAAATCTCAACCGATGCATTTTGGTCTCCACGTGGAGTGCAAGGCGGTTGGATATTGTAAGATTCTTCAGTTCCATCAGAAAAAGCGTAATCTTTTTGTAACGAATAAGTTGGTTGGCCTTCAATAGCAATTCCACTGTTTCCACCACAGCATCTCTTATTAGAGAACCCACTCGAAAGAACATATTTAGTATCTATAAATCTTTGTGGAGTGAAGAGTAACCTTTCAATTTTGGCCTCGTCTTTATTGTTTTTGTAATAAGTCATGTTTGCATATAAAATTTGGCCATGATTGGCTATAGCAGCTGCATAACAACACCCGCACCCCATTTGGTCAAGTGGAGTGCCACAAAAGTCTATTTTTGGGTGGTCAGTGTTGTTTTGGACATAAGGTCCACAATATGACAAATAGTCTGGAATGACGTCCCCTGTTGGAAGAATGGGAAGATCATCACTTTTGGAAGTCGAATGTTTTCTTTGGGTTTTAATAAACTTCTGCGGGTTTAAACCTACTTCTAATGGAGTTAAATCAGAGAAATAGTTGATTCCAAAAGTTGCATCTGATGGTGATTTTCGCTTTGAATTCAGTCTGCGAACATCTTCAAGACTGGACTTAAATATCGAGAGACGAGCAAGACGTTGAGATGGTGTTGAATACTTTTTGTTATATTTTACTTCAAACTCTTTGAAGAGTTCAAAATCAGTTTTGGTCAAGTCAAAGTCGGCTTGAGAAAATGTGAACAACAACAATAATAAGAACATTTTGATTTTCAGAGTGAAAGCACCCCTTTTAAAGAAATATTTACAGACAAAAATAGACGATGTTTGTTTTAAAGGTTTTGTAAAGATTTTTGTGTTCTATGGAAACAAAGCAAAAGGTTTTACAAAATTTAAAAGTGTTTTTCATTTGCTAAGATTTGAGAATGGTTGTTGTGATAATTATTATATACAATAATTAATTATCATTTGAAATTTAAATTATTAAAAAACATAGTCAATAATGTAAAAAAACAACAGTGTTTTATTTTTAATATACACGTGTTTTTATGAAATAACTTTTACAATAAAAAACTTATTATAATTCAAAAGTTATTTGAATGTTTATTTTGGGCATTTCATATTTTAAGAATACAAAAAATGAATTATTTATTTATAATTAAAAGTGTTAAATATAGGTTTTTTGGTTTGATTGGATTTTTTTGATTGAAATCTTTTTTTCATACAATTTTT
>NW_004191842.1:158347-161024 GCF_000330505.1 Entamoeba invadens IP1
TTAAATTATCAATTATTAAAAAGATTAATATTAAAGCTATTAATATATTAAAGAATATTCTTTTATTTAATAAAAATTTTAAAAACATTAGAATAATAACTTACTATAACTTGATTATTAAATATTATTGGTTATTGCTCAATTTAGTTCTAAAATTATAATGTCATAAAAGTATTTTATTATTGTGTAGGTTGATATTTGTTATAACTATGTTATGTTGATTATTTTTTATTTAAATTGTTGAGAATCATTTTAAAACAAGCAATTGAATAACATTTGTTTTACTTGTGATTTAATTTATGTATAAATTAAGCGACATTTTATTTTTTAATAATATATTATGTGGTTTGTTATTATTTTATTAAAAACAACACAATCGTTTTTATTATGTTTTGTTATTGTTTGGTTGATTTTATTACACAAAAAGTCAATCAATATAAACAAAAATAGTTTCATTTATATATACATCCTCAATTTTATTAAAAACTATTCATAAAAATGTTCATATTTGTATTAAAAATGAGTTATTTTGATTAATGTATCAAAAAGCGTGGAAATACCATAACTTTAATTCTTTTTTGACATTCAGTAGAAAACAAAATCCGAATAATAAAACATTTTGTTGTCTTTGTACAAGGGAAAAAAACCGCTTTCACTTGATTTTATAATTTAAATAATATAAATATAATATAATGTATGGTACTGTTTACCACAAAGGCTGAATATTCCTTGTAAAAAACTTTTTCTATCTGATGTAATAATTTGTTTTATACTTTAAATTATAATGATGTTTGTTAGAACTAATAAAACGATAGGAAGCGGTTAAAAAGGCGTAAGCTGTTTTTTATCCCTGTAATAATTTCAATTATTTTTTTTATAAACAAAAAATTCCACATATTATATTTGTTATATTGTCTTGTCATATAGACCGTCGATATATTATTTTGTTTTGATTTAATTTTAATTAAAAATATTAATATAAAAGAAAATATATATTATTAAATACGATGTATTATTGTGTAATAAGTTGTTATTTTTAAACATATAATGGCTGTTCGGCGACTTTTGATATTATTGAGATGTCAGAGACTTTTTGAGTCCCTTCAAAAGTTGCCGACTTCTTTTAGAACTAAATAACTATTAACTTTAATATATTATACCATATTCATTATAGTCTCAAAAATGTGAAAAAACACAATAAAGTCAGTCTGGAAACCTTATTTATCGACAAAAATAGGGCATTTTTTGTTATTTGGTTTTGTTTTTCAAAAATATTTTTTTTAACTTGAAATCTTTGTTTTTTCAAACAAAAAGAACTTAGACAAATTGACAAAATTGATTTTTTACGTTCAAACATCGCGTATAACAAAAGAGTGGTGCCTTTGTTGGGCGGATTTTTTGTGTGATGACAGATACAACAAAGGATTCGACAACAAACAACTTGGATTTAATTAAATAATTAATAAAAAACAACGAGACAATCATAATCAAAAAGAACACTACGATTGGCAGACTTAAACATTGAATTTTTGTTCTGCCGTCGGGTAAAAGTTGTTTATTATAAATTGTCTTGGCTGCGTGGATGTCGTTTCGTTCTTTGTAAGAGTACATTTAATAAGTCGACTCACACATTATAGCAAAATTCTTTAAAAAATGATCCAAAAAAACTTAGTTTGTTTTATGTATTTTCCCGTTAATTTGAGGTAATAACAACATTATTATCACCATTCATTTACACATCAGTTTTTGAAGAGAAAAACAATCAAAATGAAATTTGTGTAACATTTTGAAAATAACAACACTTTTTGGTGGTGTCATTTATAACCAAATTAATGTTGATACAGACGAAGACAATTTCTTGAAAGACGACAAGGCCTTTGTGTTCACTTTGGACGGAGAACAATCAGACAGATATATAGGAAGAGGTGATGGTATCGAATTTTTATTTGTTGTTGGATCTATTGAAAATGGAGACTGTCTTTTTGGGATGTGTGGATATGCTATTTGTCTTCGTAAAAAAGATAATAAAATCGGAAAGTGCCAATACTTCATCAATAAGATGCCTTATGGTAAGTTGTGCTGCGGTGAAAACTTCAAGTTGAAGAAATTTGCTGTGTTCAAACTTAAATACATTCATTTTTGGCAAGTTGAATTTGGTTGTTTTTAAACTACGAACACAACAATATAACATTCTTTTGTGATTTTTAATTAAAAAAACTAAATAAATAAATTACAAATTCGGTTGTTATAATAGTAAATTTAATGTAAATCTAATTTTTTTTATAATTTATATTTATATCACAACTTTATTTTAATTTTTGTAGACATTTCAAAAAATGCAATAATGTTTAGATGTTGAATAAAACTTGTTTCAAACATAATTCATTTTTGATACACACAATTCGCTTTAAAAAGCTCTTCATCCACATTATTAAAATATAATAAAAATTAAATGATTATATTAATATTAGCAAATATCATATTATTTGTATATGTGAACTAAGTTGACATTACATCCACAATCAGGCGTTAACCAAAATTTACACAGTCAATGCCGTAGCCCAAAAATGTTTCAGTCTTATTTTATAGAATGTTTTCCCATTTTTTTAAAGTTTTTTCTATCCAAAAATAATATTTTTTGAACTCAATTCTTGAAAGTACTCGTTACCATTTTTCA
>NW_004191842.1:161124-164317 GCF_000330505.1 Entamoeba invadens IP1
TATTCCACGACAACTTCATTATTCAAACATTGATCATATTGTATGTTACTTCCAATAATTTTTCGTTCTTCTTCTTATAAGTAGTTATTAATTAACTTGAATTATAAAGTCAATCACTTTTAGTCATTTTTATTGTGTCATTTGCTTTGTTTGAGTGTATCACTTTTTCTGTTATTTACTTTCAACCACTCTTTTAGCAACATCAACACTATCGAGTTTATGTTCTTTTAACAATTAATTATAATAATATTATATAATAATAATATTATATCATGTTATTATATACTTCATGTATTTAATTGCTTATGTTATAACATCAATTTTATAATCGGTTTTGTACTATGTAATTGTATGTGCAAAACATACTCATTTGGTTGATTTAACACTATAAATAATGGTGTAGTTAATATAAATTCAATACAAATCATATCTAATCTAAAAAATAAACACTTTGACTTTTGGATGAAAAATTTACTCTCTCAATCGCGTTCTTTGTTGGCATAGATTCTTTTTGATATTTATTAATAAAACCAAAATATCTTTCAACAAATATTGTTGTTGGAGACACTGTTAATGATATTTAAGCGACTTGCAATAAGTTGTGGTAGTGACCAACTTCAAGTATTTCATAAATATCGACTAAATTTATCTTCATTTTACTACCAACGTACTTCTCAAGATTCACATCGTATTGGCTTCGAGGTAAAATATTACCAGAACTTTCAACTATATTATCTATATCTGTTTTATTTAATGAGTTTATAAACAACATGAGAGCATTCACTTCTGAATATAGACATTGGAAATACACCGGGAAAGAGTCTGTATCAAACTTACCATTTTTATTAATTCATCAGGAATGTTAAAAATATAAAGTAGGTCGTCCAAATGATTCTCGATGTTTAGTCTTGTTTCCAATCCAGGAAGTAAATTACAATTGACAATGTCAAAATATTTTTCAACCCCATCTATATCTCCAGAACTTCCAATTTTAAAAAAAACGAACATCAAAATACAATGCAGTCATAACCAAAACTTCCTTATTAAATCGATGTCTATATTTAAGTCCCTTTTCGTATAATCAAATGCCACCAACTTATTTTCGTCGTTGTCATCAATACGCCTGATTAATACTCTTAATAATAATCTAAAGTTGTTTATTCTATTCCAATAAACAGGTAAAACACAATTAACTTCTTGAAGGCTGTCACACAAATCTTTTAAAAGAGATAATACATCTCGATAGACATACAAAAGACTTATAAAATGTTTTGAATTACGAAATAATTCTTTAATAAAATTCGTACTTAAAATTTTACAGTTATCTTATAAAAAAGACCTCAATTCAGTAATATGTATATTAGTGAAGTTTGTTATGTCGATAATTTGACGACATATCTGATCAATGTTGTCAAAAATAGATAAAAAACGAGTTTCTGCTACTGCTTTAATTTTTGGTGAAATGTTATCTTTATATTCTTCAAACATCATTCTGTTACTTTTTTGACAGACGAATTTGGTTTAATTAACTAATAATTCACCATCGGCTGATTTCATCAAACTGACTCCAACCAACGCCGTAAGATGCGCAAATCACCAATTGGATGAATTAAACCACCCAATGAAATCTTGTTTTTGTTGTTTGTAAGATAATATAATATCGTTAAATACCTGAATTGCATTTTGAGCATTACGCGCTCCGTCCCAACAATTATTAACAATTTTGTTAAATGGAAATGAGTCAGTAAGCATATTTAATTCACTAAACATCCACTCTGCTATTTCTTGTGCAGATGAACCACCTGCATAAGTCTGAGTAATCAGAGGTACTGTTTTGTAAGTACGTCCTTTACAAAAACGTACTATTATCACATATTTTTCTTCATAATTTTTACTTGAACTATCCCCGGAAAGTGCCATACAATCACATTGTTCAATTTCACTTAAAAGTTGTGATTTGTTATTATCATTGTATTGTAAGACAACGCGAAACGCATTGCGTGCACTTATACCATAATACTGCAATTTACAAAGCATGTCTGGACAAAAAGTAGAAATGAATACAAACAAATCATCAGATACAGCTTTATTCTGTGTCTGAGAAAGGTGTGCTTCAATATTGATGCATGTAATTACAAAAGAAGATACACGTTTTAGAAAGAGATTGTAAGCATCATTTTCATGTTTGGTATGAAATTCTGTTAACGAATAATTTGAAATTAACAACATGAGACATTCAAAGTACAAATCCCTGTTAAATACATGAACATCTGATGGAAAAACAAAATTTTTAATATTGGAAATTAAATCATAGCAACACCATGAAGTTATAGGTAATCGACTGATTTTTAAAAAATAACCATCATTATATTTCATGGTGTTTACATTATACGTTGTTTGTTTTTTGGTTCTGTTTAATTTGGGAAATGGCATTTCCACCAATTTAAAAGCTGATGAGAATGATAATGTTTCTAATTGATGATTATATTCTGCTTCTGCTTCTGCTAAATGTTGTTGTGTTGTGTCGTTATATATTTTATCATCCTTTTCATCATACTTTTTATCTTCAATTGATATAGTATCAATCGGTAAATCAATGGTGATATTTGGTAATAGATATGAAGTCGTTTTTTTAGTTTGCTTTAGTTTTTGGGACCAATTATATTGGAGTTTAAATATTACATTTTATGATAATTTTTTACTCGGTAGTGAAATGTATTTAATAAAATTGTCAACCATTTCTTTTTTAGTAATTTTCGTTGTTTGACACAATGTCGTTGGATCTGGTATATACTCACTGATGTTTTCTGACAACAAAAACCATTTGAAAGATTTTTTATATTGTTTTCTTCAGTTTTGTTCATTACTTTATTTGTTTTTTCTTTATCAAAATGTAGTCGTTTGTGTTTAATTCTTGAATTGTATTTCATCCAAACACCATCTAATAAACACATTACATAAGTGTTTTCAATAAATTCAATGGTAATTAAACCATCTAGAAAAGTTCATAGCAATCAACAAAGGTGAAATATGGAAGACTCATTCAAATGATAATAATAAGCAATTATAGTTTATAACATGAAATTATAATTTGTTTTGTTTGTGATATTAGTATAAATGATGTTTTTGTGTGACATTTATTTAACTTGTTTTATTAATTAAATTGATATTTTAATATATGATAATGATATGT
>NW_004191842.1:164417-165402 GCF_000330505.1 Entamoeba invadens IP1
AAACTATTGTTATTTTTATTAATAAAATGACTTAAAAATACACACAATTTCTGGTAATTATAACAAATAATAAATATAATATACATTTCAATGAAACTACAATTGTGCATGTTTTTATATATTTACACCATTTAAAACATATATATATATATTAAAAATCCAAAAAATAAATAATTTGAACCAATTGTTTCGTTATAAACATGTTTGTTATTAAATTCTAATGTTATTATTATTATTAATTATCAACAAAAATAAAATATGGTTTTTATTGTAGTTTGAAATTTATATGATATAATAATAATTGTTTATCACATAAGTATTAATAAAACAGTTATTTTTATACTGCTTATTATCAATCGGTTTGCAAATATAGCTCCTATTATTTTTTTGTTTCATTATATCAAATATAAATTAAATTATTAAAAGTTATTTATATTGTGTGTATTTATTTTGAATAAATACATATTTTACTGTTTAATCAATATTGCCATTTGGCTTTTTGTTAAATTTTTACTTAATATTTAAAATTTAATCCTAATTAACATTTAACGTTTTTATTTAAATACAAAAAGCTTTTATTCTTCTTATTTTTATAAAATGTTATTTGTAATTGTTTTTTTATTGTAAAGTTTGTTGGTCTATTATTTATATAATAATGTTTTTCCAAATAAAACATTTAAAAATATTTCAACTTTTTGTATTTTCTAAAGTTTTTTAAAAGTACATTTCGAATAGATTTTTCTACAAAATGATTTTTGTTTTTAGTACATTGTGTGTTCGGTTTTATGTTTATTATCGGAAAGATAAACAACATTTTCTTATTATTGTTGTTTTTCATACTTGTTTTTATAAAAAATAACACTAAATATACATTAATAAATAGTTTATTTTTGACTTTAAGGTTTTTTAAATGTCTTATTGAGTTTGTTATATCTGATTTTATCAATATGATAATATGTAACATTATAATAAAAAGGAAAATGTA
>NW_004191842.1:165502-166796 GCF_000330505.1 Entamoeba invadens IP1
ATTTCTATATCCAATAAATTATTTTTATTTATTAAACAAATAAAACATGTAATGACTTTGTATCATTAGTAATGATTAAATTAATCTAATGTTATGAATAGACTTCGTTTGGTTGCATTTATGTATTTTTAAAAATATACAAAATTGTTTTAGTGTTTTATTATAAACGGTTTTATAACTATATATTGTTTATTATAATTGCTTTCTTCGATAAAAAAAATTTATCGATCGTTTTCGAAGTTTTTTGTTTTAAAAAATTCAACTATGTGTTTAAACCAATATATTATAATTAATTATTGTACCAAATGTTCTATTTGTTTTTACACAATAATGTCTAAATTGTTATCGTGATTATATACTATTATATATAATTTTTATTATTTTTAATTTACTATTTAGAATAGGTTTTAATTTAATGAATTTGTCAACATTTTGATATTTGTTATTGTTAGAATTGGTATATGGCAACATAAAAATAAAATATATTTAATTAAAAAATAAAAAAAAGAAAACTTTGCTTTTAGTCAAAAAATTGGTGAAATATTCAAATTATTTTCAAGTTTTTTTGTTTAAGTCTCTTTTAAAGAAAAAAAATGTTTTTATGGGAAAAAGTTAACACTGGCTACTTGTTATAAAAAACAAAAACTTGACAAAAAATGAATACTCCTGGTTGTGCATTACATCAATAATAAAAAACTATAACATTTTTTAAACAACAACGTATTTTTTAATAAAAACGAATAGTCATCACATTATTATAATGTTATAATGATGTCAAAGCTTGAAAATATAGTCAGTTTGGAAAAGTTTTTTATAATATAAAACTAATTTATTTTTAAAGTAGTTATCTTATGAAAAATGTTCCATACTTACAAAAAAATAAATACAAAAATATACTTAATATGATTATTTAAAAACTAAATAACCAATGACACAATCATTAACATAAATAAAGTTAAAACCATAAGATCAATCTTTTTTAAATTTCTAAAAGTAAATAAATACAGTTGACTTAGTAATTTATTTGAACATAATTGCGGGAAATTATTGTTAACAAACCGAAAGAATAGTTTTAAAGTCGTTTCGAAATAACTGAATTGATAAAATGGTTGTCAGAAACTCTATTAGTATTCTTTTTCGAATCTCCCACATATTTTATTTCTTTGATTTTTGTAGTTTTAATTTCAGTCATTTTTGTTTGATTTTATATTCGATCGTTTAAAGCGTGTTCGTTAACACATTTTGGATATATCATCATCATTATTTTTTGTTTTACGTCGTGTACCAAATAAAC
>NW_004191842.1:166896-167974 GCF_000330505.1 Entamoeba invadens IP1
TTTTGATAATTTAATAGTAAAATAATAATATGATTATAGTTTTTTGTATAGTTTGTTTTTTCCTTTTCCTCGATTTGATTCAAAAAACAAGGTTTACAAGAGTCTCTCTGATTTTTTCAAGATGCCGATGTTTGTTATTGAAATTTGTAAATTATTTTTTGTGTAAAATAAAGGCTGGATTCGCCGAATGATAAAAGGAGGAGCAAGAAAGATTGACTTCGAAACTGTTCTTTGAAGCCAAAATAACCAAAAAAACAACTCAGAATTTATCAAATAAAATGAACTTTTTATTAAATATTTTTTCATTTTTTTGCAGAAATAAAAAACTCAAAAACACTAACCCGCGAGTGTACCTTTTTTTCACACCCCCTTTCACTCCTTTATTTTTTTTTCATTTTTTTAATCGTCCATTAAACAAATATTCAACAGTCAAATCGATTACATCTCGAGCAACAACGTAAATAAACGGGCCAGCACATGTTTTTGATAAACCACTTTTCAATGTCTCTCAGCAAAGACAGACTGCAAATTGACGATTAGAAAAAGAAAAACAACATTTTTTAACTATTTATAAATTGTCTAATTTGTTTTTGTGTTTTTTTACAACTTTTTTCTGGTTTTGAAAAATGTGGAACAATCCGATTGAAACAAACCAAATAAAGTGTTTTGGGGTTTTTAAATCTATCTCATATTATAAATTAATTTTTATATAATAATTACTTTATATAAGACTTTGTAAATTAGCAATAAACTATTTATGTTTATTTAGTTTTAAAAGACTTAATTTTAAATAAATAAAATTATTTATAATAATTTCTTTTTATTGTGTTCAAAATAATTAAAATATAATAAAGTAATAACTTTAATTAACTTTATTAATACTATTTCCAAAAAAAATAAACTATAATAAATTATATGTTGTTATATAATTATTGTAAACAATAATTGCCTGTTCATTTTTTAATGTAATAATTTCTTGGACGAGATTCAAGTAAATAATCAATCCATTTTAAACACAAAGATTGGAGATTATTTCAAAAAAACTATAACGAATAGTTTATTTATCATAATGTACCAT
>NW_004191842.1:168074-180455 GCF_000330505.1 Entamoeba invadens IP1
CTTTCTTGCACAAACCCCGTTGAATGACTTGACCAAGTCGTCAAAGACTAATTTGACTGCTTTTTTAGCAAGACCATCTGTGTATTCATTTGCCATAACTGAGACATAAGCTTCAACTGCACGAACCAACACATCGATACCACAGTCTTCTCGAGCTTTTTTGTTGATGAGACACAGAACATTGGGTCGATGATAGCAACTGATGGAGTCAATGAATAACCCGCAAGTGGATACTTCTTGCCAGTCTCCGTGTCTGAAATGACAGAAAATGGAGTGACTTCAGACGCCATTTCAAATGTCAAAGAACTCATGAAACAAATTTGTGAGAAGTACAAGAAGGATGGCAAGAGTGAACACTGAAGAATTCAAGTTTGGTAAGACCAAGATTTTCTTCAAGGTTTGTGTTCTTGATGAAATTGAAGAGAGGAGAAGAGTCGATGAGGAACCGCAACTAAGGACAAAGAAATTGAAGCTTTGAAGAAGAAACTTGCTGAAGAAATTGCAAAGAGAGAAGCCGCTGAGAAGGCACTTTCTGAGATGAAAATCAAGAACGTCGACTTGGAAGCTTTTGTTTAAAAGCTTAAAGAAGATATCGAGTCAAAGAATGTAGCACTTGAAGAGGGCTGATATGAAGTCACAAGAAGACCCAAAACACATTGAGGAACTTCAAGGTGATATCAAGAGAGGAAAGGAAGACTTGAGCAAGTTAACCAATGAGTACAAGAAACTTAAAGCCGATAATCAAAGACTCCAAGATCAAATTACTGAACACAAAGCGACTATTGTTAAGAAGGATAGTGTCATCACTGAGTTGAACAAAGACATTGAAAATAAGGAAGGCGAAATTTCTGACTTGAAGAACAAGCTAGAAGCCGAAGAAAACAACTCAAAGGATCTTGAGACAATTGCACGAAAAGGAAGACGACATTGCTTATTTGGAGAAGGAGGTTGTTGTGTTGAAAGATCAAAACACTCGACTTGATGCTGCTAAGAAGATATGAAAAAGTGGTCTATCGAACGCAACGAAGATTGAGAATTATAAATCACAGATTAAAACACTTGAAGCACAAAAGAAGATGGCTTTGGACGACAAAGCGGAGGCCGAGAAGACTGCCGCGGACCAATCCGATAGAAGAAAGAAGATGGAAGACCAAGTTAAAGCACTCAATGCATAACTCTCATAATTTAAAGTCCAAGTCAGTGCACCAGTTTCAGTCGCTCAAGAAGAAGAGAAGAACATGTTGAATGCAAGAATTGTTGAAATTCAAACTCAACCCGATGAAGAAAGACAGAAATCTGGCAATGCAGATGCTGTTCGAAAGGCTAATTCACAGAAGGAACTTGAGAAGGAGAGAGCAATGAAACAAGAAGCCGACAAGGAAACTCAAAAACTTAGAGTTAAAGTCACCGATTCAAAAGCTAAATTGGTGGATGCTGGTGCTACTGGAGCTTCTATTGCTAAATTGAAAGCAAAATATGAAACAGAATTGGAAGGAATCGAAATGGAAAAGAAAAAAGCACAAAACGCGGCTGCTAAAGCTAAGAAACAAGCTAAACAGTATACCAGAAAGGTTGAAGAGGCTGAGAGAAAGCTTGTAGAATTTGAACGGAAAGAATCCACATTCAACACTCAAATTGGTAAGACACAAGCCGATTTGAAAAAACACAACAACCAGTCAGAGACGGCCAATTGAGAATTGTTGAGTTGGAAGATCAAGTCAGAAAGGCCGGTGAAGATTTGACAACAAACAACTTGAAGTTGATCGGGTGAGTGCAATTACTTTTGAATCTAAGAACAATCCGATTCAAGTAAAACATGAAATGACAAGGATAAATAATTATTACTTTGTTTTTTAGTTTTTTTAAATTAAAATCTAGTTAAATACAAGAGTCAAGTTTTTTAAAAATATAATATTTTTATTATTTTTTTATAATTTAATTTCAACTAGATGCCTTGAGTCTTTGAAAGATGGGCTCTAACTTATAGTTTTACTTAGAGTTTATGGGTAGACTCTAATAATTCCACAAGAAATGCTTTTGAAAACAATTTTCATTTAGTGATGGATCTTTCCGATGACAAAAAAGATTGGTGATGTACTATTTTTGATAGGAAACCGGGGTTTTTGTCACAAATCAATACAAATTGATTAAGTCATTTTTACTTTATCTGTACAGGGGTGTAACTGAACATCTAAATACACAACCTAATACTAAACACAGTGTTTTTGAAAATGCCAATTGATTGGTTTAATTTTTTATTGTTTTATGAACAAAAGGGGGTAATTAAAAATAAAATTTCAATAAAAATAACAAATGAAATAAAACCAAATTTATCATTAAAAATGTTCATTGGATTAATATTGAGTGTCTCATTTCACGACGATTACAACTTTTTGATGATTAAATTTGGTACATTTAGTCTTTACACATTTTGTTTTCTTTTTGATATTTTTTGTGTTAACAATATTATATTTACATCATTTGTATCATCAATAATTTTAAGTCTTCTTGACAAAAAGTTGTACCAAAATCAAGACAGAGTTCTTCTTTACCAATATTTTCTTCAAATATATTGAAGTTGCCAGTCAAGTATTCATTAACATCAACTTCACGAATTTCACATATTTGAGATGTGAAGTCGGCATTATAAAAAAGATGCGGCGAATCGTCGCAATCAATTACGTGAATGTTTTTCTTCATGTAAATATACAGTTTTACAGATCGATTTTGTTTGTTCTATTTTTATTATTTTATTTCAGGATGCCGATTCAGAATAGATCCAACAATTTTTAATAATTTTTGGGGGTAAAATTGTTGATCATCCATATTTAGATTATTAAAAGCCAATTTTAGTAAATTAAGAGTAAGTTTATGATTCAGTTGTAAATTTATATGTTCAGTTACTTTATCTGTAGAACTTAAAAAATACATTTAAAAGTGGCGAGAAGAGGAAGCGAGAAATAGCGTTAAAATTTATTTACAATTATATTTTGTTAATAAAACATGTTTTTGAATTATTTAAAAATAAATTAAATTATTGGTTCGTTTTTTGCAATTAGTTATTGAACTAACAAGTAATAACCCCTTGTTGATGTTTTTCTATCTTGTCATTGCTTTTTCTAATTATAAATTGGTGTTTTTGCTTCAATGTTTAACGTTTTAATATTAAATAGTGCCATCTTTTGATAATTGGTTGATAATGTATTAATTATTATATACTGGTTCTGTTTTTGGATCTTATTATTGTTTTTGTATAATAGTTTCTTTTAGTAGTATTATTATAGTTATTATATAGTTTTTTGTTTAAATAAACATTGTTTTTATATAGTTATTTTATAATAATTTTATATATAGTTGTTTTATCGTTAATAGAAACTGTATAGTAACGATTGTCTAAGTTTCGTTCTTAATTTGCTTTTACAGTAAAAATTCAATCGATGTGTGGTTTTGACCAATCAAAAGTGGCCTAAACACCGATGGAATATAATGATTTCCCAAATTTTTAGAACTAAAACCCGCAATATAAATGTCGATTGCAAATTTGTTTTAATTTCCAAAAAGCAATAACTTGGTAGAGTACCGTGAAAAATCACTGCGGCGTGAAATATTACTGCGAATTGTTATTGGGCAAATAATGTTATTGTTGCTTATAAAACATAAAAAAATAATCAACTTTGTAAAAATGTTATATAATATGGCTATCAATTAAAACAAGGGTAAATTCGTAAAAACGAACATTCCAAACAACTCAAACTATATATTGGTTTTTATTTCATAGTTTTTAACAATTTATAACATATAATACGAAACAATACATCAAACATAATAACAAAAACGAATAAATTAAAACATCGAAAATTTGAATAAATAGTCCACCTTTTGGACATTATTATTTGAAATTTGATTTCTGCTCAGCTAGTCGTTAATTTTTGTTGGGAATATTGAAATTAATAACTCCAATTGAATAAACTTAAATTACCATTATAATCAATATGTTTTAACATAATAATAATATAAAAACACACAGAATTATCAACTCGAATTATTAAGATCGAATAAATGTTTCAACTTCGAAATTATTATAACAACACAAATTGTAATACAATAAACATAAACAAAATATAAAAACACGTTATAAACATATCATATTGATAAATTTATTAAATATAAATCAATTTGATGATAACAAACGGTTAACGAGCGTGGGTTTTTCAAATGGTCGAAAATTTAATCACACCAATTTAAAATTTAAATAATTTGTTGAAATGAAAGAATTAAGTTGTTTGGGGTTCTGGTGTATTAACCCTTTTAAAATAATGATAATGTATAATAAAATTATCCATAATTAATCGACTAGTTTAATTATATGATAATAATTATTAAAAATAGTTTCACATTTAAAAAAATAAATTATAATTTATTGTTGTTTTACTAATAATTTTTGTTATTGATATGTTGATGTTAATTTATAATACACGTTAATTAACCATTTCACTTGTTTATTGTTTATTATATTTTAATTAAATTTATACTATAATAATAGTTCATTGTTTGATTTATTTGATGTGAATTGTGATTGTATTTTCAAAACATTTCACAATCAAAATAGCCAGTGATCATACAACCAACATGTCAAGTATTTACTAAACGATTTCGATATTACAGATGTTGTTATGAAATACATAATTATATTGTTTATTGATTTTGTTTTTAAACCATTTTTGTGTCATGGTGTGACGGGTTAGATTCTTTCTTTAATTTTTTTA
Organism: Entamoeba invadens IP1; assembly: GCF_000330505.1. Classification (NCBI taxonomy): domain Eukaryota; phylum Evosea; order Mastigamoebida; family Endamoebidae; genus Entamoeba; species Entamoeba invadens. The sequence continues at coordinate 172,841 of NW_004191842.1, forward strand.
CTTAAAAAAATCAACGACTTTCATAAAACATCTACAAGACATTGAGTAATGATTTTTCAAATAACGGATCATTATAAAATTAACCAAGGAATTCACTTTATACATCAGAATGAAATTATATTGTTAAGTGATTATTTGGTAACAAAAATTATAAGAACGATTTTTTATTTATAATTTTTAATCTTTAACAACAATACAATATTGAGCAAAACTTTATTGTTAAAATGTATTCATATTTTGGCAGAGATATCGACTGTTCAATAAAATTATATTTCATAAATTGATGTAACGAATAAATCAATATCAATTATTAGTACATTTATTCACATTTTGAAAATATCAAAACAAATTTTTACTTGATAAAATAATTTTTGGATATGTGAAACTATAATTTAGAATTTGTCTTTTTGTAATAACAAAAAATTTAAAACCGTTTTGTTTTTCAATTAGAAAAGGAAAAAACAAAACCCTCATAAAAAGTATATAAAAACACCATTATTTCTTCTTAACACAATCTGTTGACTTAGCCTCAAAAAAATTTGTAATACAAAATTATCGTTTTTTGTTTTAACAGCTTCGAATAACAAAAAAATTTAACCCAAAATGTTTTAAAACCCTTAATAACATTATTTTTGGACAATAACAATTCGCAGTAATATTTCACGCCGCAGTGATTTTTCAACGTACTCTAATAAAATATTATAAAAAGAAAAAATGTCAAACAAAAATCAATTCAAAAAAGATAAGAAAAGAATAGCAGAAAATGCTCCTCTCAAAATATAGAACTTAACTTGAAAATGAAAAATAAAAAAATAATATTTTTAAAATAAATTATGATTATTCTTAAACAAAAAAACAATTGATAATATAAACTAATCTTGTATTTAACAAAAGTATTTTGACGAAACCAAGGCAGTAACCAAACCATACGGCCATACATTATTATCCAAAAAAGACCAACTAATCAATAAAAAAATGAGAAAATCTGGCCCCTAAATCAGTGTCTTGACCGATAAGTTCGATTCCTTTCGAATTAAGTTCTTGTTTAGTCTGGAGCAAATCTTGGAGTTGTTGCTCGACGTCTTTTAACTGGTTAACAAGTTGTTGGATTTCGACTTGGTTTTGAGTCAAAGTTTGTGTCACGTCACCCATTCATTCTCTTTCTGTCAACAATGGTGGCACTTCTTCAAACGTAGCAATTGTTCTAACATCATAGGTTGATGGGTATTCTTCATCTTGTTGTATTTGACTTTTTTCAAACAATGTTTGAAGTATATTTCCTGCAGTTGGATCCCGGAACATAGCATGTGCCCAACAGTTTGTTATAGTATCTTTTTTCACGTTGTTTGCCCAACAACATAATGCAATTTTAATTGCTTCATCAACTTGTATTTTGGGAGGTGTGTAAACAGTTCCATCAGTTTTTGCCTTTTTCCAACTTTCAATACATCTCACCATCAGTTGTATTCTGTAATAGGTTTTAAAGGAGTTAATGATACCCGCATTGCAGGGTTGAAACTCTGATGTTGTTTTGGGAGGGAGTCATTGAACTGTAATATGGGTCAAACGAACTTTGTACATGTGCTGATTCTTGTCGTTCTTCTTGATGTATATATAGTTTTTCATCTTCCATTCTTTCAGTCAAGTAAAGCAACAATTTATGTGAAGGAGCGTTGTCTACTAACAAGTAAATGAACCTGTCACGTTCGATAAGTTCCTTGTCCCATTGGAGTAACCATTTTTGAAACAGGTTTGTTGTCATCCACGCGCTTTTCTGTGAAAAGTAATAATCTTTTAGTTCTGGATTTTTTCTTATCCAATGTGGAGTCTCTGGTTTGCCAATAAAGAGAAGTTTTTTCTTTTCACCTGACAAGGAACAACATACCATCATTGTCAAACGTTCTTTGTCTTCTTTGACTCCATGAGCCTTGATACTCTTTTTTTGCAAGTGTTCTTTTTGGCATTAAGCGGTAAAACAATGCTGTTTCATCAGCATTCCATACATCTTCTGGATTGAACAACTCGATTTCATGTCTCAAAAGGTCCAACTCAGCTGTATACTTGTTCATATCAACAGAGTTTGCTTCACCATGTTTTGTGGCGACATGAATTCCTCTTCTTAAACATAGTTTAGAAAGCCACCCTGCTGAGCATTTAAAATCCTCTATCACATTTTCTTTGCAGAAATCTATTGCCATTAAACTTAATAATTGACAGTTGATTGGAATGTTGTTATCTGCTAAATCATCCAAGTATTGGATTATCACTTCTTCCAAAGCTGGGTGCAAAACTCTCCTAAAAACCTTTCTATCTTTTCTGTCGCCGTCTATTTCAAATTTTGAATTAAAAATTCTTTTTATTGTTTCTGTTGATACTTTCCTTTTCTATTTTATTGAAACCACATTAATTATTTCGACTGCAGAAATATCTGGTTGTTCTTCATGCCATTCAAAAACTTTTTTCCCAAGAACAGTAAGATACACGTTTTCTTTCTTTTTTTGTTCAAAAGCCATTACAATTAAAAAAAATTATCTGGAAAAAATACAATACAATTCAATCATAGCAATGACAATGACAATATTGTTTTAAAAATGAAAACAGAGAAAACGATGTCATCTACAGCAACAGCAAATATCGAGTTTGATTAAATATACGACGTTATTGATTACTACACACCAATCACAACTATATATTTTAAAGAGATGAACATCGACCTCTACAAGTCGACAATACAGCCAATTGAGAATGTGTTGGAAGTCTTAGATCTTTTCAATATATGCAGACAACCAGCCTAGTGTCTTTATCAAATATTTTAAGGTGAATCATCAATGACCTCACACCACAACTTGTTTTGGAAGTTTGAGCTGATTGGAATAACAACCGCCAGCATTCCGTGAAGTCCCACAAACTGAAGTCACATTAGACATTGATTCAACTAGGATTCTGAATGTCTCGACTAAAGACGAGACAACAGGAACGAAGAACAAGATCATAATTACAAACGACTAGTGAAGACTCTCAAATAAGCAAATCGACAAAATGGCAGGAGAAACAGAAAAGTCCAAGGCGGGGACGACAAGATGAAAGAACTTTTCGAGGTTTAGAATGGACTTAAACCTTCTGCTACTGTGTAACAACACAGTGAACAAATCATTTTCTTCAAGGTTATCAACAGAAGACAATGCAGCACAGAAACCGATGTCAAAAACGCACTTGAGTTGTAGGTTGACAAGAACCAATAAGCACTAAAAATCTATGTGTTTTTTCACACACACAATGCGTTGTTTTAATTCAAAACAATTAGAAAATTTAAAAAATTCACAATATTATTATTTTTCTTTATGTTTACACGTGTCGTGTATTTTTTTTCAAAAAACAATAAATGCGTTTTGGCATTTTTCTTGATTGTGGATTGTTTTACAAATTTCATCAATTTTTTATTATTTTGCCAGAAATAAAAATAGAAAAGAAAAAAATTACACACCTTGGGAAAACCATTTTCATGACTCCACACACCGATAGAATTTTTACTGTATATATCAGTTTACATCAATTTCCCTTTTTGTTCTTTATTTTCTTATTGTTTCTTTAGCAATTATTTAAGTTGGCAATTATATTTAATTGATTGACTATTTTTTGATTTTGCATCAGAAGTGATTTATGTTTCATGGTATTGTGTTTGTTTATTTTGTGTTTTTGTTTGTTTTTTAAATTATAGGGGTGTGATAAACTGGTTGTAAATGATCAATCACTTGTCGATTTTGGTAGAACTTCCAGAACAAAAACAAGTCATTTTTAACTTTTAACAATCTTTTCCTTGTGTATAAAGAAAAAGGAAAACCCTATAATGCACTTTTGGGAATAAGAAAAAAATGTAAGTTTTTGACTTATATTTTTAGATATTCTATTTAAAATTAATTATTTTTAGGCTTTTTCATATTAATTAAAATAGAAAACAACGAAAGTTGAACTAATATTCATTTAAAATACATGATCCATAATTATGTTCGATGAGCTGATTAAATTTGCATATTCTCCAATTTATCTATTTAGTCTTCTCCGTCTTCTCCGTCTTCTCCGTCTTCTCCGTCTTCTCCGTCTTCTCCGTCTTCTCCGTCTTCTCCGTCTTCTCCGTCTTCTCCGTCTTCTCCGTCTTCTCCGTCTTCTCCGTCTTCTCCGTCTTCTCCGTCTTCTCCGTCTTCTCCGTCTTCTCCGTCTTCTCCGTCTTCTCCGTCTTCTCCGTCTTCTCCGTCTTCTCCGTCTTCTCCGTCTTCTCCGTCTTCTTTCCGTCCTCATATCAGCAACATCATCGTCGCCATCATTATCAGTCTTTATAATTTATTATTTTTATAGGTTTTTGAAACCCTTCAATAATATCAATAATTTTGTTTTTAAATATTAATAACAAACATTAAAATAAATTCTTTTTTTAATTGTTTTTTAGTTAAATATCGTATTCTTTACATTTTACCTTCATAAAGGTCTTTTCAATTATTGTATATATCTAAAAATGAAACTGTTTTTGTAATTTTTATTATTTGTTTTTATAATTTAATTAATATGAACTATTCGATATAAAAATAGCCGATAGTTGAAAACAAACAAGTTTTCAATGAAAGAGCAATTATTGATTTATTATTTAGAGCGATTAATAAATAATATTATTTAAATGGTTTTTAATCCATATTTTTAATTTGGTATGTTATGCTGAAAATGAATTGATGATTTAACTTTGTCGTAACGATGAAAACAATTTATAGAAAAAAACCAAATAAAAATTTATTAATATAATAATAAATGTAACTATTAATTTACTAAATTTAAGTGAAAAATCAAAATTACAAAACAAAACAAAACAATAAATAAACTTATTATATTAATACTTTTTATTCTTTATTTCATACAAAACTTAATAATTCAAAACATGAAATAACTCAAACAAATTATAAACAACAACCAAAAAGCGAAAAAAATAAAACCCATAACATCACTCTCGCACTTTTTATTTTCATATTTTCAATTTTTAATAATATAAATATTATAAAGAAATAATAACCAACAAACAACACCAAAAATTATTTGTTTTTTCTTTTTCGCAATTTTTATAATGTTCTAGATACTCAGGAAACAATTCCAATCTTTCACACGAAAAAGCGTGGTTGCAGGGAATGGAAAGAATGTTATCAATTGTCTTTTTTTGTTACATATTGTTGAAAATTGGGCTTTGTACTAATTTGAATTGTTGTTTATTTTATAGATATTTATTTTGTTGATATCAACACTGTTTATGGCACAAATATATTTACAAAAATTAATTACTTTATTATATTATCTGATTTTATTAATAATTTTTATTAAATAATTATTTTAATTAAAAACGAAGACAAATTTTAAATAAATAGTAAATTTTTTATTATTTTTTTGTTTTATTTGGTTATTGAAAAAAAAATATTGTAAAATACTTGTTGTGTTAAATAACACTTAAGAATGTAACATTGAATATACTCATAATTGAAACAAACAAGAATACAAGAGCTCGGTTCAAGTATAAAAGTGTTTTTGGCATCTTTTTGTGCTTCAAATGTCGAATTTTATAATAATTATTAAATGATGTTTATATTATAATATAACTATTGTTATTAGTTTATTTTTAAACATATAGATTCAATTTTTGTAATAATTTGGATCAGCTTTTTCAAACATAGTCTATCAACATAACATGATGTTTAAAATCAATTTCAATAATAGGAACATGACAGGCATGGTAAAATGTTTATCTCTATATTACACAATTTACTTTAAATGAACAAAAGTTATTTTAACATTGAGTCAAATTTCTTTTCTCTTCTATAATCATTTTGTTTTTATAACGTTCATTTTTACAAAATTATATTACAAAAATATACACCACGTGAAGTGTGTATCAAGTCATCAATATGATTTTGTAAAACACGTTTGAATATCGAAGAAACGGTTACTATTTTTATTTTACTATAAAACTCGAGTCGTTTTTCTCCTCTCCAAATTTATTTTTTATTAAAAATCTGTTTATTTTACCCGTCACGCCTCTCCGAGACAAGAAAAAAGAAAAAATTTCGCATTTTGTATTTTTTTAAACGAAAAACAACGAAAATCCATTCCAAAATGTCTTTAGTCTGATTGGGTAAAAAATGAAAATAAAAATAACTCTAGTCTTAAATTCTCAAAGCTGTTCCAAAAAGTGTGCAAAAAACAACGTGAACCAGGGTTCTTCAAATAAACAAAATGACAAAAAATAATTGAATTATGTTTTACACTTGGTTCGAATGGAAGTTCTACCAAAATCGACAAGGGATTGATCATTTACAACCAGTTTATCACACCCCTATATTGGTAAAAATTGGATATACATACTAATCGTTTATCACATTTGCAGTGTAAAAAGCTATTTTAATCATTAACCGCTGTTTTTTGTTTTTTTCTATTACATTTTGGTTTTTAGAAGTTTCGATAGTTCTTTGTAATTGAAATAGGAAGTAACGAAACTGGGCGCCCCTTTGGTTTTTTGTTTTATAAGGTTCCATTTTAACCCAAAAAGATGTAGAATAATATATTAATATTTTTTTCGGCATCACTTATTTTTCAAAATGAATATTAAATTGGTTCAAAATAAGATTTTTCCGCCTTAAAAATATTGGTGTATAACTTTTTTACCAGTTAGTTTTGTGTTTTCAATATTAAATTCGAAAAAATTGAATAAAAAACAGTAAAATACAAAAAATACGAATATTTTACTTGAAAACAATTTTGTTATTCGGCATTTTATTAATAATTTTAATAAACGCCTGATCTTCATAGCGTCGGCAGTGCTTTTTACTTATTTTATTTAAAATAGTTAATTAATTATATTGTCAATTGTAATTTTTTTTATTTTGTGAAAAAGTCTATTGATCTTTTCTTAGTATTTTGTTTCAAAAAAATTGTGTTACCAAACTATTAAATTAATTATATTAATAGTTGTGCTATTTGTTTTTAGAAGAAAATATCACCTTTGATATGATTTTAATATAATTTACTATAGTTTGCAGTTTAAAAAAACCCATAATAAATAAAAATACCAAACTACTTTCCATTTAATATACTTCAGAAAGATACAACGGGACACAAAGAGTAGATATGCCACAACTGTCGAAACTTGTTGAACCCGGCGAGTTGCGGCGTCGTAAATCCATCTCCGGAGAAGATACTTGACACAAAGAGGAGATGCCTGAAAAAAGAAACATCAAGATATCCTAATCAAGTGTTTGTTCCAGTGTTAGGTTTGAAGGGTGAAACCCGTTTTCTTTCCGTCTGTCCAGCCCTTCAAAAAGGACAGATTTTGTTAAAACTTGTGTACATTAATTCAAGTTGTGGTGACGTGGCAAATTACAAATATGGCACTTTGGAGTCAACATGTTGCAAAGTTTGAAAAACAAAACAAAATAACAAAAAAGTCAGTTAAGTTGGAAGACAACAACACTCGTTGGTTTGAATCCGTCATCATCAGTCAACTCGTTTTGTTTGGTGGAATAAGTGGATGGGATGCAATGATTATCATTTTGATCTTTCTTGCACACATTTATATCATCATAACCAA
>NW_004191842.1:180555-181503 GCF_000330505.1 Entamoeba invadens IP1
CATCGAGTCTGTCGAAGTGTCCCTCTGCATTTTCGATGCGTTGATCAATGTTAAGTGATTTGTCGTCAACAAAGTTGTATTCCTTATTATTTTTGTTGAGGTCTGACACCGCCTTTGCTGCGTTAGTACAGAGTGCTGAGAGTGCTGTCAACTCGTTTTCCATGTATGTTAATAAAGTTTATTTGTTTTTATATTTAATTTTTTATAAATCTCATTCAAAAACATTATTAACTCATTCGAAATAATTTTTTTCTAATTAGAAATCAAAAATAAAAATATTCAAACTTACATTAAATTATTTTAATTTCAACCAAAGTTATTAAAATATGTAATTAAATTCAAAACCACACAATTTTATATGTAAAAGTTTTTATCTTTCTATTTTAGTAAAAAAGCAGAAAAAAATACATATATATTATTATAATTGCCAAATAATTATTTTCATTATCAATATGACTAAAAGCAAAGTTAATATTTGTTTTTTTATTTTTTTTAACTAAATATTGTTTATTTATATGTTGCCATTAAAAAGTTTAACAAAAATAACACATAAATAATGATAAATGATTGTCATAATCATATAATCCCCTTATATCCCCTTATATATCCCCTAATTTATAATATAAAAATCGGTATATTTATTTATTTACAATTACTATTCTTATTGGTTTTATACTATTAAGCGTGTACTATATTAATGGTTAATTTTACTAAATATAATGGTAAATTGTGATACTGTTTAAAAAAAGATAGTTAATATTTTGACTAACTATCGTTTTATTATAGTTTAATTCCATAAAAAGATAAGTATTTATTATAATTAAATTAACTAAATAAATTTCAAAAATAAGTAAACAAACAGACACACACATGTCATTCAAAATATAATCACAAGAAAATAACAAGAAAAATGTAAAATAACACAAAAAATAAAAAAAAGACTAAAAA
>NW_004191842.1:181603-182968 GCF_000330505.1 Entamoeba invadens IP1
AATAGTAAAAGTCAATTTTCTAAAATATTTGTTTTTTGATAAAAACCCGTGTTTTTTAAAAATATTCAATTTTTAAGCTAAGGTTCATTTTCCCAACTGTAGTTTTATTTATTTATTTATAAAAAAATAAATTTCCTTTACTGAGTGAAGGGTTTATATTTAGTATATAGTAAAAGAATTATATATAAAAATAATTATAATAGTACTAAATAACTATATATTTTCATATATTTTGTGTAAAAACGAATAGCACAATTTAAATATTTTATTATAATTAAATGGTTTAATAAATTCCACTATCTTTTTAAATCATTTTAACTTTGAAAAAAGTTGATAAATTTTTCCAAAATAAAAATACAATTTTAATTGAAAAATATAGTTAATTAAATATTTGGAAAAAACACCAAAAACAAAAACACACTCCGGCATTATTCCAGTTTTTATTTTTTCAGTGTTAATGATTCTTAAAACTGCATTAAAAAAATAACACATTCTTTAACATTGCGAAAAGTCGAAAACTAGACAAATAAGTTTAAAAACTTTGATTTTTTATTTTTTTTCAATTTTTTTATTAATAAAAAATAGCACAATTATGAAATAATAATTTGAACTAATGTGCACAAAAAATACAATAACATTGAAGACTGTATTATATAGTAAAAAATAATTAAAAATTAATAAAATAAAATTGGTAATTGTTTTGATACAAAAATATATGAATAAATTTAATTAAATAATATCTTGAACAAACGCACAAAACTAATATAATCAATACTTTATGATAATGGAATTTGTTTATAATAAAATAATTTATAAACTAGTGAAATATTAATTAAACAATCAAAACTCGTTTTAATTGTTTTAAACGTTACTCCTACACTGTTTTCTATATCACAACTCAATTACAACAGATAAAATGTTAGCTCCATAAGCAGTGTCAGTCAAAGGGCATTACAAAAAGTATCATGAATGATTAAATTAAAATATTTATAAATGATATTTATGTTTAATCTGATATAAGTTATTAGAAGTCAGACATAATTAAAATACTTATATTATAAATAATTATAATTCATCAAAGATATTATCTAATCATTAATTAATTGTTTGCAAATTATATACAATATTTAATAAATTACAATAAAATTATGAAAAATTAAAAACAATCTTAAATGATTATAAAACAGAATAAAAATAAAAATTATCTTGTAACTTAAAAATGCTTTTAATATCACAACGTGAAAAAATATAGTAATACATGCAATTAAATGTTATTATATTTGTTTAATAAAGAAAAATACAAATATGTTTTTTATTTACCAAAATTGTTATGAATAATTTACGCAATTGAACGGGCTATTTTTT
>NW_004191841.1:0-1513 GCF_000330505.1 Entamoeba invadens IP1
AAATTTTATTGTATTTAATAACCTCAATTAAATTATAAACATGACATTAACTCAACAAATGAGAACACTGGGTGCATTTTATAAATGTTTTCTTGTTTTTTAACATTGAAAATACACGAAAAGATATCGAAAAAATTGTTCAATCTGACCAAAAATATCAACAATATAGTAAATGAATATAGTTTTTCCAATTATTAAATAACTATATTATACATAAATTATACATAAATTATAAAACAAGCAATGTTTTGTTTTTGGAAAAATAATAATAATTATTAAACAAGTATAGTATATAATTGATATATTTTTGTAAAATTTTACATTCAAAGAATAGTTTAATTTTTACATTAAAGCTATTTATTATTTACATTCAACATAACCCCATAATTCTAAATCGCAATATACGTTTAATTCAAAATATAAAGAAATACATAAAACGTAATTGAAATGTTCGTAAGGCGTGTTTGGTTTAACTTGGATTGTTTTCATGATGTAATAATTATAATTAATAATTTGTAAATTAATAAGATTGTTAAAATTGTAATAATTTGTGGTTATCTAAATTCTATGTAAATAATACTGTTAATAATAACATACTAAAATCAATAATTTCCATGTTAATTCATAATAAAAATATACTAGTCTAGTTCTAATATATTATAAAGTAATTTTATATACTATTAAATTTAATACAACATTTTTAATTAACATTATTATTTCAAATTGTTTGATAATAATGTATTAATATTTAATTATTGAATATAGTACATTTATCGCTTTTTCATTAATTAAACCACCAATATTTGGAATAAATAATTGATTTATAATTTGATAGTTTATTGATGGTTTATAAATGGTTTATTCAATGTTATATTGTCTAAACAGTTTGAATCTTTTTATACATTTCAATAAAAGTTCAATGTTTTTGATTTGAAAACAGCTTCGAATTATTTCTTATATCGAGAAAAGTACAAAGAATTTTTTATCAACTTTTCTTTAAAAAAATGTAATTTATGTACACAAATCTATTTTAGGAAGTGTACGAGTATTTTCTGGTGTACGACAATTTTCTGGTCGACTTTATGGGTAATACTAGAAAACAAAATTAATAGAAAAAAATAATTAAATTTACTACAAATTAAAAGGAAAATATAGTCACCCGCTAAAAGGTATAAATTTCCGACAAATGGTCTAAAGAAACCAAATTATAGTTTATTAAAATTATTATTTTAGATTGTGTTTCAATTCGACATTTATTTCTTTATATTGAAAGTATTTCAAAATAAAATATAATTTTAATAAAAAAATACATCGTCAAAAATAGATTAACGGTGAACTGAAAATCAATTTTAATGGATAATGCTGTATATGTGCATTTATTTAGACAATACCAAAAAACCAAACCTGCAACTGCAACGATTTTCTACAAATCAACCAATTCTTTGGATGTATCAGATTCATTGTGTTGCTGCCTGAAAATATCACAACCTTTGTTAGCTTAACTCCATTTGCT
>NW_004191840.1:0-17599 GCF_000330505.1 Entamoeba invadens IP1
TTACATTTTAAGTAAAGAAGGTCAGTGTATATCAGAATTTGATTTGCACTGTTCTTATCGTGTTAATGGTGTTTGTCTTTTATGTCATCCGGGTTACCAAATTAATATCACTACTCGAAATTGTGTTGTTGGAGATGAATTATGTACATCATGGTTTTTGTTTTGTATTTTATTGAAACCATTTGTAAATATGGGCTTACAACAAAGGAACAAATACTTAATGTATTTATTACACAAATGCAGTCAATTTTCGTTGAAATATATTAACAATTGTTGAATCAACTTTTTTCAATGAAGTTATTAGTATAATAAATTAGTTTTGAATTTGTTATTATTTCTATCCCATAATTACCAATGCAAATAAAAAAGAAATATATAACAACCCCTCTACAAGAATTAAGTACAAAAGAAATACAGATCCAAGAAAAAAGGGCCGTCAAAGAAAAAGGAACCCGCGAACAAATTCTATAATATAATATTTTAATATTAAAATAAAAACTATAAAAAATGTAATTTTTCGACATTATTCTAATGTTTTTTATGATTTTTAACTTCAAAGTGTTGGTAGATTCACTATCTTTAATATTAATGATCACCAGTGAAAACAGAGTAACTAATTTGAACGTACAATCAATTCAAACACCACCACAACAGGCAAATCCATTTGTTGCCGATACTCCCGATTTGAATATCGTTGATGACGACAAAACTGTAATGGATTTTTTGCAACTGATTCAATCTGGAATAATACCAGTTGACTGTGAGTTGATTTCACTAAAAAGGTTTATTATAACACAAGACAAAATGATTCACAATTTTCAAACTCCACGTTACAAAGATAAACTCATTGAATCATTAGTATTGTTCGAATCTATAAAAAAGATGCTTCTGTTTTTCAGTCAGTTTTTTAAGACATCAGATCTATACAATTAAAACCAACTTCAATGCAGTCGACAGAACTGTTGCAAACTTATTTGACCTTTCATATGGTACAATCAGAGACCACTATAAAGAAGCCAAAAAGGAAATTATCTCGACCAGATGTCAAATTGGCAGAAAGAGTGTGTTTTATGACACCACATATTGCGCTGTTAATTTTTTTCTTGAGTATTGTTCCGGGAAACGTTATGTTGTTACAATATCTGCAGTGCTTTTCATAGTCAATAAATTACAACCACAGACGTCAATTTCAAGAGACACGGTGTCACATTGGTTAAAAAATAAATTTAACCTCAAATTGATCAAAGCGATACCTGAAGACATCGGAAGAATTAAGCTAGACCCAGAAAAGGTTGTTGACAATTATTTAAAAATGACCATTTTCAACGGGACACCAGCACAACTATTGTTTAACATCGACGAAATAGGCTTTGAGGAATGGTCAGATAGAAAACAAACTGATGTTCTGGTTCCGAAGGATTCGGATGCAAGCTGTATTAAAATCGGGTTTTCCAGAGGAGGACAACGCAAAACTGTATTGGCGTGTATTTCGGCAGATGGAAAGAGCCACTGTCCAGCTTTTATTACTTCAATGTCTTTCGTTGATACCCGAACGTTACTTAAATATCCATATGTCACAATTTATTCAACCAATAGTGGATTTATCACCAAAGAAATATTTGTCGAATGGTTAATTAGTTGTTTCATTCCAACAGTCAACAGAATTAAAACAGAAGACAACTTGAGTAAAACTGTCATCGCTGTTTTAATAATGGATAATTTCAGTGGTCATGTTGATACTGAAATAGAACATCTTTTGAACACCAACTTCATAAAAACTCATTTTTTGACACCTCACAGTTCACACTTGTGTCAACCCCTCGACTTAGTCATGTTCGGCAACTGGAAAAAGAAGTTACAGTCGAATGCTGAAATTTACAGAACTGAAATATTTCCAATGACTATTGTATACACAAACGAGACAACAAGTTGTTTCAAACAAAGCACAGTACCACACAATGTCGAAACAAGTATGATAGTAAAACAGGCGGCACGTGCTCTGGATGGTTACATACAAAAAATGGCGAAAGCCAGCCAGATAGTTGCGGATTCGACCAAACAAAGTCGAGATCTAACAGGAGAACGTTCAACGCGTACATTTGAACGCATTTTCGGTGGAATGGAAGAAGTTGCTACTTGCAAAAACATCCAATCATCTTTTAACAGATCTGGTTTGGTGTGTAGGTATATCGCCGGAGAGTCCAAGATGTTTGTAGACTTGAGTAGTGCTTCCGACTTTGTCGCAGTGTGCCCTGATACATTTGAAAGGGTCAAATGTAACCAGGTTTTATTTCGCCAATTGTCTGCCCCAGATAACACTTCTGAAAGAGTAACATTGATCCAGACACCGAGAAGGTAGTTTAATGCTGCCTTATTGTTTTCTGAGATTGAAGAAAAGTTGTTTGACCTTTCAAATGTCGGAATCGATGTGCAAGCTGTTGTATATTCATTAAATTTACTAAAAGAAGTAACCTTGGGGAGAGAGTCAGTGTTTCCGATACTCAAGTATACAATGAACATCACCAACAAAGACAAAACCAAAACTCCAAAACCGAAAAGTGAATTCACAAAGCAGAAAGTCGAAACAACCAACAAGAAGAGAAAGAAAGTAACCAAACCGAAAGTTGCCAAGTAATTTTCAATCACTTTTTGATTTTTGAGTTTCATGACTTCAGAATCTTTTTGGTGTTTTTGTTAATCATTTGATTGGATGCAGGCTTTTTGTCTTGATTTGAGTAGTGCTATATACAGCTTTTATAAGAAAACTAATTTATATAGAAAAAATATTAACTTTTTAAATTAGCAGGCTACTTTTTCCGGTCACTGTACAAATATATTATATATTGTTTGCTTTATGTCGCACATTAATGTGTGGTTGTTTATCATTGCAACATATCAATTTAATATCTTTATATTATTAAATAAATGTTTGTGTGTGGTTATATTCAATTTTATATTCTTATTGTTTATGATGGTGTTGGTTTTGATTTTCAAAGTTCCTGCTTTTATAGTATATATTTTAAATGGATATTTTTAGAAAATTTGCACAAATACCGAAATAAATTTTTTGCCTCAAATATTTTATGATTTAAACAACTAAATATTTTTATTGATAATTGAAAAACTCTTTCTCAATTCATATAACTTGAATATATTTAATAATTGTTAAATTATTTTATTGGTTCAAATTTTTTACATTCTGATAATATCTTGTATAATAATCAATAAAAAATAAACAAATATTAACAATGTTTTAATAATCGACAATACATTAATCACAAGTATGACACATTTCTGAGACTCACAGCTAAATGCAACTTATAATTTAAGCATAATTTATTGATATTGGTGTTCTTCAAATTTAAAATGTATAAATAGTTGCAACTGCTAATTGTGTAAGAAATAAACAAAAAGTAATTCGCAATCAATAATTAATATTTATATACTTAAAACATCTTGTCTGTTTTATCTGATCGCACCAACATGTAAAGATAAACTTTATCAACAACATCAGTTGAAAATGATGAAAATGTAATAATTTCAAAGCTCGGAGTTATATTTTTTAGTTTTTTTGTTGTAACTTGTTAAGATAATAAAAAATAACAATATTTTATTTTCTAAATGAAAGTGATGAAGTAAACAGGTAAACTGTTTTACAAACTCTTGTTATTAAATTGTTAAAAAAATAACAATCAATAAACATCTTTATAATATTTTATCATAATAGTTGTAGTGTTATCAAAATATAATTGTATAATTATGTGTGTTTTTATAATAATAATAATACGATTATTAATTGAATGTTTGTAAAAAAAATATCTGGTTTATATGTATTTATCAACAAAAATTCGTTGAACAAAAATAGTGAACATCGACGTACTTACATAATGAAATAATCAACAATTGTTTATTTATGATTTTATTTCATTTTCATGGAATATCACGATTATTTAACAAAATTAGCATTCAATTAAAAATTCAATTATGACTTACCTTTCATTTTATTTGGTTTGCATAACAAAGAAAAGTCGTCTACCACAGCCCAATCAAAAATTCAACAATCAAAAAATGTCATTAACAGTCATTATTCAACCAAAACAAATCAATGATTACATATGTATTTAAATTAATGTATATATTTTTATATACTACAACGTTAAATTATGTTTATAACTTTGTTGTGTAAATTATTGGAAACATTGTATGATAAATATTTTTTTTAAAAAATATTTTATTCTGCAAATACAACTATTTTTTACTCGAGTAAACTTTTAATGACACCAAAAAATTAAAGATACAGTATAGTATCATTATTAATATCTATATTATATTAAAAATAAGCAGAATGTTCAATTAATTATAAAATATTTAACAATCAATAACAACTAATTCATATACATTATTTTTAAATGCTTTTTGATATTTTTTTATATTAAATAGTTCAATTCTACTGCCTATTGTTTGGTTTTTTGACGAACCATGTTTATGAAAAACAATGAAATTGTTTTTCATTAAAATTTTAAATAAATTGTAAATTACTTTTAAAATGTTTTTTTGTCATATACAGTCATGCGAAAAAGCTGTCGTGTTTGGAAAAACCTGTCTTGAAAAAATATTTTATAGTAAATTTATAATTACTTACTATACAGTATAGCTTCTATTCGATTTATTTGCAGGGTCATTTCACAAAAATCGAATAAAAATATTCGGCATTTCCAAATAACATTTTCTATTTCAGATCATTTGTTTATAGTACTAGAATAGTTCATTACCACCAGAGACAGGTTTTTCCAAACGCGACAGCTTTTTCTCATGACTGTATATTTTATAAAACTGTTTTTTAATCGAATATATATATTTTTTATATTATTTAATTGTTTATTATGATTAAATCATATTTAGTTTATAAAAAACAAACAATTGAAAAAACATAACATTTATTTTGTTTTTAAATACAACCATTCCAACAATTTTAATAAAAAAAATTAATAATAACAATTCAAAAGACATTGAACAATAGTCAAATGTCTAAAAATCGTAAAAATCCTAAACTTAAAAAATATTTTTCATTTCGAATGTTTATAATGTGTATTAAAACACTTATTTTAAAAGGGAGCAAACTTTAAAAGAAATTTAAGATCCAGATATTCAAACTCAATTTAATAAATCGATTAATTATTTTGAATAAATTAATAAAATCAGTGTTTTTTAGTGTTAAGTCTTTATAAATTTGCTTTTCGTTTCACAATGATAAATACACTTTTAAAGTGGATAAATTGGTAATCGATAATTTAAAAACTATTTTCTTATTTCTAGTGTATATATTTTTAGGAATTTACCTTTTCATTGTTTGTATTTTAAGTTTATTGATCTTCTCAAAATAATTTCGTCATTATTTATTATCCAAAAAACGATCAATTTTGCATTTTATTAAAACAAAAAAGACTTTCTATGACAAACAAAACATTTGTTGTTGTTTTTAATATCAAATGAACAGTTATATTTTTATTAACATTTTAAAGTATTATAAATTGTTGTATTTTTGTTAATAAGTTAGTATAAATCTTTTAATTATGAATAAATTGTTTCATACTACTTTTTTAGAAACTTCAAATTTTTATATTTATTATATTATAACACTGAAATATATATTACATCGAAGAAAATATAATATTTTTGTATAATTACAATACAACTTTGTGATTATTCATAAAGTTATTTTAATTATAATAAAATAGAATTTAATTTCGTTTCAAAACTATTTGTGTTACAAACTATTTATATTTCATATTAATAATAATACAAAACATGGTTCTTATTTTATATAAAAATTAACTTCGTATTTATTTATTCATTATAGTAAATAATAACCCCAATTGAGAGGAGCGTCAAATATTATTTTAGTTTTCTTTTTCCAATTAATCATTGCAAGTTTTTGTTATTTTACAAACCATTTACCTACATTTTTACATTAAAATGATTGCAAAATACCCGAAAAGTCTTCATTTTTATTTAATACAGTTACAATTAAATCAATTACCCCCATTACTATTTAATGACCACCATTTCATCAAATAATAACAATCAATATTATGTTGCTTCTGTTTTCTCTTCTGTTCATCGGTTCACTCGCTGAGTGTACTTTTGAAAAAGATGCCACCAATTCCAACTGTTATAAAGCAGTTGACCCAACTCAATGTTATGGTACCTTAGAAGTCCCCTCTGATGTAAATACGATTTGCACCAATGGATTTTTGAATTCGCGGATTTCTGCAGTAAAATTCGCAACAACTTCCCAGGTAACAATTGGAGAAGCTGGTTTTAAAAATTCTCCTTCATTGCATTCCATAACTGCATCTGCTGGAATTAAAGAAATTGGAAATGAGTCTTTTAGTGGCTGTTTTGCTCTTGAAACTTTACCAGAAACCATTTCTTGGACCAAAATTGGAAGTAAAGCATTTTACCAATGTTATTCCCTTGGGGAGTTTACTTTAGGAAATAAACTGACTCAAGTTGGTGAAATGGCGTTTAGTGAAAGTGGAGTAGTCTCTGTAAACTTACCCAGTTGCACATTTGGGAAGGGGGCATTTTTAAATTGCCAAAAATTAACAACAGTGACTTTAACAGCTCATAAAGTACTTGAAGAGAGTCTTTTTGAAAATTGTATCAACTTAGAAACACTCTCTGGAATTGACCAAGTCACTTCTATTGGAAAGAAATCACTTGCTGGGTGCCTTTCAATAAGAAATTTCACTTTCAAAAATACAGTGACTTATGGTGAATATGCTTTGAGTGGTTCTGGTCTTGAAAAACTGACTCTAAGTTCCACAACAATTAATTTGTCAGTCGGTCTCTTTGCCAATTGTGTCCACTTAAGAACAGTTGCTCTTGGCGATATCACAACTCTTCCAGCAGAACTATTTTTAGGGTGCAAGAAGCTTGTTGTTGTGTCAACTACTAATGGATTGACTTCAATCGGAAAAGCCGCATTTAAAGACTGCAAAGCACTCTTTGGAATACCAATGACAAACACCATCACTACACTTGGAGATAACGCGTTTGAAAATACCAATTTTAGAACATTCAAGTTAAATGCACAAATGACGACTATTGGTAATTACGTATTCAAAAATTGCAAATACCTTGAAACGATTGATTTAAATGGTATATTAAATATATCTGAAGGGATGTTTGTTGGATGTGAACGACTGAAAACGATCAAAGGCATTGAGAAAGTCACTACATTTGGAAAATACGCACTTTCTACACTTAATTTTGATAATTTTGTACTTCCAAGTGGTTCGACAATTGCTGAAGGTGTTTTTAAAGACTGCAAAAAGCTCAAAACAGTTACTATAACAGGACACACAACACTTCCTGATAACTTTTTTGATGGGTGTGAATTACTTACATCAATAACTGGATTTGATTCCATTACTTCTTTTGGGAGTTATTCAATGAGAAACACTGGATATCATAATATTCAATTAAAAAGTGCTGTTACTTATAACAAAGGCACTTTTTCTAATTGTTTGTCTTTAAAAAGTGTAACACTCGAAGAAGGTGTTATTTCAATTCCCGAAGAAATGTTTAAAGACAGTGTAAATTTGGCTTCTTTTAATTCCTTTGACAAAATCACGACATTTGGAAATCATTCCTTTTCAAATACTTTAGTTTCTACAGTGGTGTTAAAATCAGACGGATCAATTACTATGGGAACGGGTGTTTTCATGAATTGTGTGGAACTTAATTCGTTTACACTTGGCAGTTTAACAATACTCAATGACTTTATGTTTAGTGGTTGCAAGAAGTTAACAACAGTGAATGGAATTGAAAAGGTGACTTCGATAGGAATGTCGTCTTTTGAAAATTCAGGAATTACTAATTTGATTGTTTCAACTGCTTTAACAACAATCAAAGAAGCCGCTTTTAAAGGAAGTGCACTGGTTTCAGTGACATTGACTTCTTCAGTACAATTGATTGGAAAGGCACAATTTGCTGAATGTAAACAATTGGAAACAGTGACATTAAATGGATTCACTCAATTAACCGAAGAAATGTTTTCTGATTGTACTTCCCTTGATATTTCTTCTCAGATTGATGCTATTACTTCATTTGGAAAAAATTCAATGCAAAACACCAAATTGTCTTCGTTCACATTTAAATCAACAAGCGTCACTTATGCAACTCCTTTTATTTCGAATTGTAAATATTTAATTACTGTTGATTTAAAAGAAAAGACTGAACTTGAAGACTATATGTTCAGTGGATGTACATCACTTACAAATATCACAGGTCTCGATAAAGTGGTTAAATATGGAAATTACTCATTAAGTGGTACATCACTTAGAGAAGTTTCTTTAGTCACAGGAAAGACATATGGAGATGGAGTATTTGCACAAAATACACAATTAGAAATAGTACACGTCTTGACTAATTTTGTGACTCTTCCCGACTATACATTTGCTGGTTGTACTTCTTTAGCCAACTTAGAAAATGTTGATCAAATCACTACATTTGGTAAATTTTCGTTGAGTGGGACCAAATTTGTTTCATTTACCATGTCGACCTCAAAGAAATATGGAGATGGACTTTTTAAAGACGCAAAAAGTTTAGCGACTCTAGATTTTGGAAATATTACTGAAGTACCAAATGACTTTGTTTCAGGATGCGAGTCTCTTGTGACATTGAAAAACACGTCCAAAATTTTAGTAATCAACAAAAATGCCTTCAAAAATTGTAAGAAGTTAGGTGATAGTGGTTTATCTTTTTTAAATAGCGTCATGTACTTTGGAGAGTATAGTTTAAGTGGAACAGCCTTAAGAACAGTGCATTTGAAAACTGATTCTATCGTCAATGAAGGTCTTTTTGAATCATGCAGTGTATTAAATTATGTTGAAATGAACAATGTAGCATTCCCAAGTAAAATATTCAAAAATTGTGTTTCACTCTCTGGTGTTGTGCAGTCCAATAAAGTCGCTTTTGTTGGCGATGAGGCGTATCAAAATGTTCCATTTGAAGACGTCACTTTAATAACAAGAACGATCTATGGAAGAGCCGTATATTCTGGATGTACACGATTGCAGCATGTTACCAATGAAGGACTGACTAATATTGCAGATGAGATGTTCAAAGATTGTGTACTGTTAAGTTCACATGAAGGTGCAGATAAAGTGACTTATTATGGTGATTACTCATTTATGCATTGTGGGTTGTCCGACGTCTCTTTAAATCCAAAAAGTTTATATGGGGTCGGTGTCTTCTCTCAAAACCCAAAACTCTCCACTCTCAAATTAAAAAGTGTTGAATATGTTGGAGAAGAATTATTTGAAGGTTGTGGACGTATATCTTCATTTAGTGGTCTTTCCACTATTAAGTATTTATACACAAAAAGTTTCTATGAATGTTCATCAATGATTAGAATTGATTTAAATATTATCATCTCGATGTCTGAAAACGTATTTTCGAATTCGCTTGTGTCTGTTACTTCGACTCAAACACATTCACCACTTTCGACGATTGATTCGTTCGCGTCTAACACTAAAGTTTATGTCACAAATGATTATAATGATCTCTACTTCGCTAATATTTTTGTTGGACAAACAGCTATGAGCTGCACGCAATTGCAATACTTCGACGTCGCCACACAAAGTTGCAGAGCCTGTGATGGAACATATTACAGTCTTGGTGGTTTTTCCACTTCTTGTGATTATGATCAGACTAATTGTCTTAGGACTAATGCAAATTGCTCACTTTGTATCGGTTCAACATGCCAACAATGTAAACCGACTTTCTATTTAGAGAGTGGCGTCTGTAAAACAGTTGATTGTGGCAGTGGTATTTATTATGAAGGGAAATGTGTGCCAATTTGTAAATCAAATGAAGAACTCGTCAATTATGTTTGCACTCCAAAATGCACAACAACACAAGAAAGAATAGATGGTGTGTGTTATACCAAATGTGCTCTCAATGAAGAGAGAGTGGGAACTACTTGTAAGACGCCTTGTGGTATTGATCAAATAAGATATACAGACGATACTTGTGGTGATAAATGTCCAGTTACACAAGAAATAGTCAGTAGTGCTTGTGTTGATAAATGTGAAGCAACTAAAGAAAGAATAAATGGCACCTGTGTTGAAAAGTGTTCAAATACTCAAGAAAGAATCAATGGAATATGTCAACTCAAATGCGCTGATGGAAAGGAATTATATAACAATAATTGTGTCGATCTCTGTAAAACTTATTTCACAAGAAATGAGAGTGGACTTTGTGAACAACACTGTCCCACTGGGTGGATTGTGCAAGGAGATAAATGCCTTGAACATTGTGATGACACTGAGGACAGAATTGGAGATGTTTGTATGAAGAAGTGTGATGCCACCACACAAATTAGAGATGATACTTCTCATTTATGTGTATGTAAATCAGATTATGAGTTGATAGCTGGTAAATGCTTGAAAAAGTGTGATCCAACGACACAAGATAGATATGAAGATCAATGCAAGACGAAATGTATAGAAAATGAAGTGAGAAATAGCGACACTGGAATATGTGAATGCAAAGGGAGTTATGAAACAGTAAATGAAAAGTGTTTGTTAAAATGTGACCCATTTACAACTGAACGATATGGCGAAGAGTGTAAAACGCTTTGCAAAGTTAACGAACATAGAAATATGGAGACTGGAAATTGTGAATGTGATTCTGCATATGAATACATTTCAAATGTTTGCACATTAAAATGTGATCCTTATACACAAACTCGAGATGAAAATACAAAGGAGTGTATCTGCAATTCTAATTACGACTCGATCAATGGAAAATGCTTAGCTAAATGCAATCCACTTACCGAAGACAGATTTAATGAAGAATGTAAGACAAAATGCATCGAAAACTCACATAGAAATACTAACACTGGAGAATGTGATTGTGATTTTAACTTTGAAAAATACAATGGAAAGTGCTTAACAAAATGCGACTCACAAACGGAAGACAGAGTCGGCGAGACTTGTAAACCAAAATGTGTTGCAAATGCGCATCGAAATCAATTGACAACGGAGTGCGAATGTGATACAAATTATGATTTGGTCAATGAAAAGTGTTTATATCAATGTTTGACGACTGAAGAGAGAGTTGGGGAGGTTTGCATGACGAAGTGCAAAGAGCACGAAGAACGCAATTTGCAAACAAATGTCTGTCAGTGTATAACTGGCTATGAAATATTCAATAACAAGTGCGCATTGATTTGTGATCCAAATGAACAACAACGCGACGAAACCACTGGAAATTGTTTATGTAAAAATGGCAAAGAAGCTGTTGGTACAAAGTGTTTAGACCCGTGTACAGGAGACACTGAAAGAGTTGGCGAAGACTGTCTTGCAAAATGCAAAGAAAATGAAGTTAGAAAAGACCGAGTCTGTGTATGCAAAGATGGGTACGAGTTCTATGAGTCTGTTTGTCTATTAAAGTGTAAGAAAAATCAAGAGAGAAATCCAACTACCAAAAAGTGTGAATATAATTGTGGTGAAGGGACAGAACCCGTTGGAGAAGAATGTCTTCCTGTATGTGAAAAGGGATATGAAAGACAAAACGGGCAATGCACGCGAGTTGTTTGTGACCAAGGAAAAGTATGGGAAAACGGGGAATGCGTTGATGTTAAATGTGACGAAGGACAATATTTAGAAGAAGGAGTTTGTAAGTACTGTAAAGTGGTATATCCAAATGATTGTACTACAGATGAATGCATACAATGTAAGAATTCTTCAAATTACTCAATTGGTGTGACAATACTTTTGGTGATAGTAACTTTATTGTCACTCTAAGAAATTGTTGTTTTCTTTTTGATTGAAAATTATTAATAAAAATATAAATTGAATATGTTTAATAAATTAGTTAATAAAAATAATATGATTCAACAATTTTAGTCAAAAAGACAGTGCAACAATTATATATTATGTAAAATTAAACACAAAAACAACACAACAAAAGTTACATTTTAAATTGAACATTTATATTGTTTTTGAAATTTAATTTATTTTTTAAGTTATCCTCATTTGTAATACATTAGTTTTATTTTTTTGGATTATTCAAATTAAGTTATTATGATCACAATGATATAAAAATTGTAAATACAAACACAAATTATTTTATGTTTTTTTAATTGGTAAAAGTATAATTATTTATAATAATTTATTTTGAAATTATTGTTTGAAGTTATGGTTTGACATCACAAAAAAGATATAAAAATAATATAATTATATAAAAAAGTTAAATAATTTATGAAAAAACATATTAATATTACTATTATTATTAGTCAAAGATAATATTGTTGTTTAGAAAAGCAAATTTGAAGTCCAATTGTTTTTTGTTTTCACTTGATACTGAGACATACATTAATACCCTCGTTCATTAAATATAAATATTT
The DNA here is from genome assembly GCF_000330505.1 of Entamoeba invadens IP1. Lineage (NCBI taxonomy): Eukaryota > Evosea > Mastigamoebida > Endamoebidae > Entamoeba > Entamoeba invadens. The sequence continues at coordinate 12,422 of NW_004191840.1, forward strand.
GGAAAATGAAAAAAGTAAAATGAGTTTGCCACTTTTATACACTCTTTTTTCACTTTGTTATTCTGAAAAAGTTGTCGCTCATTGTAAAAACGTTAAAAACAACACGTGTACTCTATGTTCGAAAAATTACATTTTAAGTAAAGAAGGTCAGTGTATATCAGAATTTGATTTGCACTGTTCTTATCGTGTTAATGGTGTTTGTCTTTTATGTCATCCGGGTTACCAAATTAATATCACTACTCGAAATTGTGTTGTTGGAGATGAATTATGTACATCATGGTCTTATCCAAATTCATTTATATGTCAGGAGTGTGTTAGTGGGTATACTCTTCTTAATCAAAATAGATGTGAAAATTGTAGTTCCATTCAAAGGGGGTGTTTAAGAGCGTTTGGGGATTGCTCGAGGTGTTATACATGTCAAGATGGTTATTACCTTGAAAATGAAAAATGTAAAAGAGTAGCAAATTGTCGTGTATTTGATTCAAATAGAAAATGTACTCTTTGTATAGCTGGGTATTATTTTGACCTCGAATCAAATACGTGTGAAAGGGGGAATATTTCCAAGTGTATTTTCTATCAAAACAAAACTGTTTGTGGAAGGTGTACTGAAGGCTTGGTTCAAATTGGAAATTCCTGTGTTGAAGTCGACCATTGTATAGAAACCGATGGACAACAATGTTCTTTGTGTGAACTGGGTTATTCGTTAAATAATTCCAAATGTGAAAAATGCAAAGATAGCAATTGTGCAACTTGTATTGTCAACAAAGACATGTGTACAATTTGTTTATCAGAGTTCAGATTGACATCTCAAAAGACTTGTTTGTTTTGTAATGAAAGTATAGGCTACAAGATGTTTCAAGATAAATGTGTCAAATGTGACTCTTCTTGTAAAAGTTGTGAATTACATTCTCCACAAATTTGCACAGAATGTGTAGGCACTTCTGTTCTCAAAAACGGAAAATGTATTCAATGTGAAGATGGATGTAAAAGTTGCAATTCCGAAAATGTTTCAATATGCGAAGAATGCCTTGATGGTTTTATAATGAATTTAGATTCGAACACATGTGTAAAGTGTTCGGGAAATTGTTCGACTTGTCAATTTGAAGACACCTCTCAATGTATTTCCTGTTTACCTGGATATTATTTTTCTGAAGACCAAAAGAATTGTTTTGACTGTTCGTTAATTCAATGTTCGGAATTAAATTCAAAAGAAAAATGTGACTCATGTTCATCAAAATGTAAAACAAGTGGAATTGATTTTAAAAATTGTTTTGATGTAAACTGTCTTGATTATAACAACGAAAGAAATGTATGTGTTGAATGTAAAAATGGGTATTATGTTGATGACAATTATTCATGTCTTCAGTGTGATCAAAAATGTGGGGAGAATGGATGTGTGAAATTTAAGGATTTCTGTCTCTTACCCCCAAAACAACCCAATTGTGTCATTGAAATGGTTGATAAAAAGTGCAAACAATGTTCATCACAATCATTTTCAGTACAAAATGGAGTTTGTGAAAAAAGAGGATTTTGTTTCAACAGAAATGATAATGGCAATTGCACAGCATGTTCTTACAGTTTAAATGGGAGAGATGTATTTTATGAACCATTTGAAAACGGACTGTGTAATCTGTTAATTGATCCTAATGTAATCATTAACAGCTCTGCACTTATCTTCGTCTTTGCAATCACTTTAATAATGTTCTTATTTATTTAATTGACAAACCGTTAAAATTTTCTATTTTTAATTTATTATTATATTATTATATATTAATTATATAATTTTATAAAACATTTATATGTAAATTATTCAAAATTTAATTATGTTAAAAACCATGTTTTTTTGAATATATTTGTGACTATAAATGTACAAGCAAAACAAACAAGAACACATTTCAATTGTATTTGAATGTTCCTTATATGTAACATTTTCATTGTTTAATGTTTTAATTTCAATGTAACAATATCTAGCCAAAAAACACAAATGATATAAATCATAGTAAATAATAATGTTTTTCATTATTAGTTGAAAACATAGAAATATATAAAAATAAAAAGAATAAGTATTTAACATACAATTGAAAATACAACCATACTTTTGGTTGCGTTTTTCATTACCATAACTTTAAAATTGCGCTTTAAAAAAATAAAAATGGCTATTTATAAAGTTATATTAAATATAATTATTGATATTTAAGATAAATTTAAATACAAAAACAACATTTAATTGTTGTGCTTGTGTCAATTATTCACACAGTCGATTACAATCACTCAATGTTTGCTTTGTAAATATAAATAAGGTTCAGGTCAACATAAAAGAAAGCACTACCGAAAAATTATCAAACAAAATCTTAAATATATTATATTGTCGATAGAATTATAAATCAAAAACTTAAATGAAGAATTTTGATATAATTACTTTATTACAATAAAATTAAACTTAAAACATAGTCGAATAGCCCACAACACAATAATTATAAAATGGCTAGTCATTCGTTCAATCCACTCGTAAATAGAATGAAAAGGCCATTGTTGAAAACCAACAGAGATATAAATCGAATATTTTTTTCGGCTCGACAGTTATATGAATTTTAATAATAAAAAACAGAAACCAATAACAAATTATTATTTATAATAAAATATTGTTTATAAACTGTTTTTCAAAAGTCGGTACTGTCATATTTTTAAAACTTCCTAAAGTCCCGTTTTTTATTTTCGTTTTTACCTAAAATAATAAAAAACAAAAAATCGAAAGTACCGACTTTATTTTGAAAAAAATACCAATACCGTTCAATTATTTTCGTACAAATTCGGGAAAATAATGGAAAATTAGCCAGCCTTTTCCAAAAAACCCGATCCCGTTATTTGATTTGACCTCAACTCGATACTTCGCAACATATATTCAGTACTGTTGGCATAAAAGCACAACAATGAACGTTTAATTGAATTTTGATGGTGTTGTTTGTGTCGAGTTTTAACTGAATATTACTCTGTTTAAAATTTAATTGAAATTTAAAACAAACTGTGGTTTCCTATTCTGAATAAAAAATAATGAAATAAAGAGTTCCAAAAACACCAAAAAAATAAATTACAGCAAATGTTTGATAATTTTGACAGACCAAGTCAAAGAACAACACAAGAAAAGACAATAAAATGATAGAAAATATTGTTTTGTTATGGAATATTTTAAAAAAGATGTTCTCACTAAATGATTAAAGAGAATGTCGACTTTATAAAACCCAACAAAGATATGTTATCAAATCAATTTGTTATTTTTATTGTTTTTGTGACAACACTATTAAGCATACTAATCTTCGAACCTAGCTCTTGTTTTGTGAATCTTTTATTAATTATTAAAATGTTTAATAATGAAAAAAATGACATTAAGTTTATTTGCTTTTGTACTAAAATGCACTTTTGGGATCATTCACGTGTATTTCAAAAACAAAAATCCCGTTATTTCAAATTTTATATGGATTTTTTTAATGCTTAAAAATTCTTCAAGTAAAAAAATATTTTTTGAAAACTGTTTTTCTTTTTTTTACTTGGAAAAAATAAGTGATTTTTATTACAAAAAAACGATTCCCAAAAATAATAAACAAAATAAATGCAAACAATCGGGACACCTCACTACCGACTTTTGAAAAACAGTTTATATCAATATAAAAGTCAATTTTCTAAAATATTTGTTTTTTTTTAGTAAAAACCTGTGTTTTTAAAGAAAAATATAGTAATTTCTTTGGGCTAAAGTACATTTCCTGAACTAAGGTTCAATTTCCGTATTGTATTCTTTTAAATAATTTTAAAACGCAACAGGGTCGGCCAAGATCCAGTTTTTAAACAACTTCGTGGCAATCTCTAATACGTGTCAGTTCATTTTAAGTTTTAGCATGTTGTCAACAAAAAACTTAAAAAGTTTTTGAGAGTTAAAATGTTTTTAAAAATTGGTAAAACTATAGTTAACGATTTAAACAAAATTTTTGTATTGTTAAAATCATCATTACAATGTGTTATAATCCAGTTTTAAAGAACAAAAATTGAACAGTAAAAAGCATGTGAAATGGTAAAATGCAAAGTTTTTAAAATTAAATAACAATATTCACTCATTATAATTGTAATGTACACAAAAGATACTAACAACCAATAAAAATTATTAGAAATAATTTTAGTGATTTCAACTTATAATTTTTATTTTAACAATTAATTTACCTTTTCAACATACACATAATATTAAATTGTAAATGAATATATGTATATTTGTCAGTTTAACAAAGGTTTTGAATATTTCATTTGTGTTCTTTTTAAATTAAAGTATTAATTAAACAATCAAATAGAAGTAATTTTATTATATTTAGCCATAATAAAAAACAAACAATGTATTTTTTGAATGAAGTCAATTATTTTAATTTCAAAACAGTAAAACTTATCTTTAGTTGGTTTTCTTGATAAAAATGATCATTCATTATACGATATTAATCAGTAATAATAATAATTATTACCCAAATAAAAAACTTTATCAGAGCAACTTTAAATAAGTTTTATTTGCATGTATAATTTACAACTGAAAAGTTTTAATGTACAATTATATCAACACAAAAATATATGTATATTGTTGTATTCTAAAGTAATTTAAAAATAATTTTGTGTTTAATATAAATTATCGTTTTATTTTTCTTCATTTTATCATATGGTATAAATAATTGTGTTTTGTCATTTTCTTTTTGTTTTTCAAAAATGATAATGTTATTTACCATTTTATTGTTTTTTAAGTTTTTTTCCAATAACATGATCTTTTGGCCGACCCTGAACGCAATAACCAAAAATGATTTGATTCAAAAATACACACAAAAATTAAAAATACAAAAATAACATCAAGTTTTGTTTGTAAATAATTTTTAAAGAATATAAAGAATATCAAACAAAAAAATTTTAATTAGGGAAACATTGAAAAATCAATAACTGTAAAAATAAGTAGTGATGTATTTTTTGATACTGCTGTGTTTATTAGTTTTTTCTTCATCAATTCAATGGTGTTGGAGCAACGACGTTGTGACTTGTTTTGACAAAAACAGCCCGATTGTAACAATACTTATATTTCCCAAATGGATATAATTTGTTCATCGAAAAAATAATTATTTGGAAATCACGTGTTCTAAAATTGATAACTTACAAATTGAA
>NW_004191840.1:17699-41787 GCF_000330505.1 Entamoeba invadens IP1
GTGGCACAGACAACGAGAATAGCGCTAGTAAACATGGATATTGTAGAGTCCAACATTGTGCCAATGGAGAAGGTAGAAAACATAAACCTGGATTGTGTACAACATGTGAAAATGGATATTACTTATACGCAAATGTATGCAATGAATGTTTGGAAGGAAAATATAAAAATAACGGACAGTGTGTACCTTGTCAAATCGGATGTTATTTGTGTTCAAAATTGGGTACATGCAAAATATGTGCTGATGGTTATTACAAGAGTTCGTATGGTATTTGTAGTGAGTGCCCTTTGTGTGACAGATGTCATCAAGAAAATAATGATATCAAATGTGATGGTAATTGCGTTGAAGGGTATTATAAAAACAATAACAACATGTGTAAACAATGTCCCTATAATTGTGATAAATGTTCAAATGGTGATACATGTACTAAATGTACTATTGGTTATTATTTAACTAAAGGATCATGTATAGCCTGCCCAAGTAATTGTAATTCGTGTTCTTCAACAACAAAGTGTACTATTTGTAATGATGGGTATCTGTTAAATTTAGAAACGAAACAATGCGACCAATGCGATGTCAATTGTAATGCATGTAAAAGTGGAGGAGGTTGTTTAGAATGTAAACCCAGTTATTACCTTATGGAAAGTGAATGTGTGTCGTGTCCTATTTCGTGTAAAACTTGTTCAACGACAACTTCAAATTGTACAGAATGTAACTCAAATGAAGTTTTTATGGTTTTTCCTGAAATTGGGTGTGAAAGTTGTAATTCTTTTGATTCTAATTGTTTTAAATGTGATGCTGGATTTTCGAGATTTTGTTCTGAATGTAAAACTGGTTATTATCGAAATGATTCTAAATGTGTAGCTTGTTCATATTCATGCAATATAGATTATTGTGATAAAGTGTATGGTTACTGTTATAAATGTGCCATGGGCTACACAAAATTACCAAATGAAAAAAGTAGAAATTGTCAACAGTGTCATGATTTTGACGATCATTGTGATGAATGTTCTCAAGACAATCGTATGTGTTTGAAGTGCAACCAAGGTTATTATCCACTCAAAGTGTATCCATTTACATGTGAACTGTGCAATGAAACATGTAAAGACAAATGTAACAATTTAACTGGTATATGCACCTCTTGTGTTTCTGGGTATGTTTTGAAAACACAACAAGACACTTCATGTGAAAGTTGTACAACTTTTGATCCAAAATGTATTACCTGTGCTGAAAATGGCGTTCGAAGTTGTGTTTCATGCAAAGATACATACAAACCAAATCCAAATGGAGGTTTTTGTATTCAATGTGATTCGACTTGTTTGAAGGGATGTGATGGTACTATTGGTATTTGTTTAACATGTAACAATTCATATGTTCCTTATTTAGAACCAAAAACATCATGTGAAAAATGTACAGATTTTGACTCGAAATGTTTGGCCTGTTATCCAAATGAACGAAAATGTTTTGAATGTATAAGTGGTTTCTATCCTTCAAACAAAAATGATGAGACACAAGGGAAGTGTATTCAATGCGAATCGACTTGTTTAAAATGTTCTCCATTGAGTGGCAATTGTACACAATGTCAATCAACTTATGTCTTTACTTCACCTCATTCAGAAATGTGTGAAAGTTGTGCCGATTTTGACAAATATTGTGACACATGTTTTTCTGATTACACAAGAAATTGTTCTATATGTACAACAACTTCTGGGAAAAGACCAAATATATTTGGTGGAGTTTGTATTGATTGTGATTCAACGTGCGTGGTTAATAATTGCGATAGAAAGAGTGGAATTTGTAACAAATGTCAACAAAATTATGTGTTTGATAACCCTAAAAAACAAAGTTGTATCTTATGTAAAAATTTTGATATTAATTGTAAAACGTGTTCACCTGATTTTATGAGGAAATGCATAGAATGTAACACAAATTATTACCCAACAAAACAAAATAATGGAGATGTCATATGTGTCAAATGTGATGGTACGTGTGGTGGACTCTGTAGTACAACAACTGGATTTTGCAGACAATGTGCCGATGAATATATTCCAACTAATCCAATTTCTTTTCATTGTGAAAGTTGTAGTAATTTAAATGTAAATTGTTCTCAATGTATCAAAGACGAAAGGAAGTGTAAAACATGTAAAAGTAATATGTATCCAAATTTAAACGGAGTGTGTATTGACTGTGACAAAAGCTGTAATTTAGTTTGTGATACAACCAACGGAAACTGTATTAATTGTCTTTCAAATTATGTCCACAACACAGCAAATTTAAGTACATGCATTCCTTGTATAACATTTGATAAAAATTGTTTGGTTTGCTCCACAGACTACTCACCCAAATGCATTCAATGTAACAATTTTTATTACCCAAATACAATGGGAATATGCATTCCATGTGGCAGCGGATGTTTACAATGTGATACAAAAAACGGACAATGTATCGTTTGTGAACTAAATTACGTCTTTAATGACAAAACAGGTATTACATGTGAGAGTTGTAATACATTTGATATAAATTGTTCGAATTGTTCATCTTCATTTGAAAGAATGTGTATTAAGTGTACAACAACAGATAATTACCCTCAAAACGGAATGTGTAAACCATGTGATCCGACGTGTGGAGGGAGTTGTGATCCTCAAAATGGAAAATGCTTAACATGTCAAAATGATTTTGTATTTAAATTACCACAAACGACTTCGTGTGAGAGTTGTACCACTTTTGATTCAAAATGTACTACTGAACCCGGTAGCTGTTCTTCAAACTATACAAGGGCGTGTAATAAATGTATAACCAATTACTATCCAGGTGCAAATGGTATGTGTCAAATTTGTGATTCTTCATGTGGAGGTGTTTGTGACACTACAAATGGAACTTGTTTAAGTTGTGAAAACAATTTTGTATTTATTAATTCGGAATCAAAAACGTGTCAAAAATGTTCACTTTTTGATACCAATTGCAATAAATGTGCAACTGATTTTTCAAGAAAGTGTATTGAGTGCATTGAAAATTATTATCCAAATTCAGAAGGTAAATGTGTTCAATGTGATTCTTCATGTAATAAAAAGTGCAACACACAAACTGGTTTTTGCACGGGATGTATAAATAATTATGTAATGAGTGGGCTAAAATGTATTCCATGTAACACTTTTAATATCAATTGTTCTATTTGTGATTCTACTGGACTTCAAAAGTGTGTAACTTGTAATAATCACACATTTGCATCAAATGGCAATTGTGTGGAATGTTCAGATAAATGTGAAAAATGCGATGGTTCCAATGGGCATTGCACTGCTTGTGGTGAAAATCAAGTATTAAAAAAGGATGAAACAAATACATGTGAAAAATGTACTGATTTTGATCCAAAATGTGCAATTTGCGCAAGTGATTCATCACGAAATTGTGTTACTTGTGAAAGCAATTATCACCCAGTTTTGACTTTAAGTGAAATGAAGTGTTATCAATGTGATGATTCCTGTGGAGGAAAGTGTGATACTACCTTTGGTTATTGCACAAGTTGCTCTTTCAATTATGTTTTATATGATGAGAATAATTTAAAGTGCCAAAATTGCTCGAATTTTGATATGAATTGCAAAATTTGTTCACCAAATTTTAAAAGAAAGTGTAATGAGTGTAAAAATGGGTATCGTCCAGTCAATGAAACAGAAGGGAAATGTGTTTCATGTGATTCAACATGTTTGAATCGATGTGATGGTATGACTGGATACTGCACTTCGTGTATTCCTGAATATGTCATAACACAACGTGATTCGTCTGTTTGTATAACTTGTCGGTTGTTTGATCCAAACTGCAAAAAGTGTTCACCTGATTCAACCAGAAAATGTGTTGAATGTGATTCAAAATATTACCCGGTGCCACAACGCAATGGGGAAATTAAATGTCAGCTCTGTAATGAAACATGTGGTGGACAATGTAATAGTACGAATGGATATTGCATTGGATGTTTATCTCAATATGTCCCGACAACAAATCACCCCAATTCTTTATTTTGTGAGAGTTGTCAAATTTTTGATAATAATTGTAATAAATGTGTTGAAAATGAAAGAAATTGTCTTGTATGTAATAATGGAATGTACCCAGATGAAATAAATGGAATTTGTAGAAAATGTGATGAATCTTGTAATGCACAATGCAACACAACAAATGGATATTGCAAATCATGTAAACTAAATTATGTGTTTAATGCAAACAATAAAAAAATATGCAGTCCATGTAATACATTTGATATCAATTGTTCGATGTGTTCAACTTTATTTGAAAGGAAATGTGTGTTATGTAATGAAGGGTACCAACCCAATGAGAACGGTGTTTGTGTGAGTTGCACAGCAATTCCGAATTGTAAAAAATGCAGTCAAAGTGAGATGAAATGTTTATTGTGTTACGATCCATATTATCAATTCAATAAAACGTGTGCCAGTTGTCCTGTTTACCAATATAAAAAAGATGAAAATACATGTGAAAATTGTTATGTTAAAATACCCAATTGTAACTTGTGTTCGACAACTTCAACAGGAACTATTACATGTAATGAATGTATTACACCTTATGTTATTGTAAATGGAATGTGTGTATTGTGTCAATCATATGAATATTATGACATTTCAACTAAAACATGTTTAACACTTGATACCTGTTCACTTCCAATTAATTCAACAAAGTGTTTGCAATGTGAATTAACTTATTTTGTATCAAATGCTAAATGTGTTGAATTAAGTGAATGTCATTCTCCTTCGACGTCATCAAAGACTTCGTGTGATTGTTACGACCAAATATCAATAAATTCTATTTGCACTCCTATGATTACCAACTGTAAGTATCAAAAATCTTTCAAGGGAGTGGCTAATTGTATACAATGTGTAGATAAATATACACTAACAACAGATTTTAAATGTTTACAAACAAACATTGGTAATAAAGTAATGAGAAATGAAGTGATTTATCAATGTGAAGAAAGCTACTATTTGGACAACAACAACATGTGTAAATCATGTGAATTAAATACTTCAATATGTATCAACCATAACAACAAAGTCAATTCTCTTAAATGTAATAAAAACTGTGTTATTGATGTTGATGAGAAAACTTGTCTTGAAGATTCAACTTGTGAAATAACTTCAAATGAAAGTTGTGTTAAGTGTCATAATAAATCTTCTGAAATATCAAAAGGAAAGTGTTCAATTTGTTCTTTATTTGAATGTGAAATATGTGAAGGAGGTATATGCAAAAAATGTTCAAGTGACTTTTTAAAACCCAAACATAATATGTGTGTCCACAAAAGTCAATTAAACTGTGAAAAGTCTTCTCAATTTGGGTGTGTTTTGTGTTCAGATGGATATCACCCAAATGATGTTATAAACAATGAAGGAAAATATGAATTTTGCATGAAAAACAACAATCAACTGTGCAAACATTTTAGTTTGACTAAAGAGAAATGTGTAGAGTGTTTTGATGCTTACAAACTTAAAGGCGGTGTGTGTTCTGAAAATTTCGATGCTCAAGAAACACCAAAAAATGAAAACAACATTTCAACCGATATTATGACATTAAAAACAGAAGATACCAATGGATGTGAAGAAAGAAACAACAAAGGTTGTCAACGTTGTTTTGAAGGGTTTTATATTGATTCGACTGAATGTCTAAAATGCAATACAAATTGTAAAACGTGTTCAAGTACAAGTCGTTGTTTGACGTGTGAAATGGGACATTTTCTTGACACAAATTATGTATGTCAATCACTTGGAGATCTTTTCAAAAAATGTTTAGTAACACTTCCAAATGGAAATGGCTGTGCTATATGTAAAGATGGATATTTCAAATCAAACGGAGATTGCAATGAATGTGACGATTCGTGTTTAAAATGTGTTTCGCGTGACAAGTGTCAGTCATGTCAAATAAACTACTTTAAAATACCAACAGAAATAACCAGTTTGTGTCTTCCGTATGATTCAAATGTTAATTGTATATCAATGAAGGAAGATGGATGTTATGTATGTGAGAATGGATATTATTTATCTCTTGGGAGATGTATTAAATGTTATATAAATTGTACATCTTGTAGTGATAGCACAACTTGCATATCATGTGCTGTTGATTACATTTTAATATCCTCCTCTTGTGTTCATTATTCTGAAATACTTCATTGTAAATCTGCAAAAAATTCCAAATGTGAATTTTGTAACAGGCATTACAAACCTTCAGATGACGGAGAGAGTTGTATTCAAATAACGAATTATGGAGTTGTTATTGGTGTTCCACTATTTATTTTGGTTGCACTTATAATTGTTATTTCATTAATAATTGTAATCATTTATCTGTTAATTATGAAGCAAAAGGAAAAGAAGAAACTTGAGAACATCTGTGTTTTCCAAATGAAGCGTTCTAATATCACAATGATTGCATTAAACAAACAATTGTGTAGCAACAAAAACCCAATTAAATTTGACTTAGAAGAAGATTCACCAATAAACGTGGACCAAGAAACGCGAGATTTGATATGTGTTGGAAACACATCAAAACACAATTTAAAAGTTCAGTTTAGTGTAATTGATGGATGTGATCATTACGAAATAAGAACAGTTCCTTCATTAATAACTTTGAAAAGGGGAGAAGCGTGTGAATTTGAAATATTTATTAAGCCGTTATGTAGTTGTAAAATAGAAGAGGATGTCATGTTAATAGCACTTGACCTTGAATTGGGTATACAAATCAATGAAAAAATTCGAATTATTTCAACGACAAAACAATCGACCAAATTAGATTACCACGAGTTAATAGAATCCAAGAAAATTGGTGAAGGATCCTTTGGAATTGTAAATAAAGGGACTTACAGAGGAAATACTGTGGCTATTAAAAAGATGAAAAATGCACAAGCCACAAAAAGTGCGGTCGATGAGTTTACAAAGGAAGTTGCAATGTTAGACAAATTTAGAAATGATTTTGTGATACATTTCTATGGTGCTTGTTATATACCAAGTCATATCTGTATGGTCACGGAATATGCCGAACACAGCAGCTTAGAAGATATGATATCAAAAGAAAAGGAAATATCTCTCAAAATGAAAGTAAAAATAATATGTGATGGAGCCCAAGGCATTTCTTATTTACACGAAAATGGGATATTACACAGAGACATTAAACCAGACAACATTCTTGTTATTACTATGGAAAATAATGTCAAAGCAAATGGAAAATTGACTGATTTTGGAAGTAGTCGAAATATCAATTTATTGATGACTAACATGACATTCACTAAAGGTATTGGAACACCAAAATATATGGCACCCGAAGTCTTAAATAAGGAACACTATAAAAAATCGTCTGATGTATTTTCGTTGGCTATAACTTTTTATGAAACACTGGTGTGGGGAGAAATATACCCAAAAAGTGAGTTCAAATTTGCGTGGTCTATTGCAGATTATGTAACAAGTGGAAAAAGAAAAGAAAGACCGGAAAAGATAAATATCGAGTTATATGAAGTGTTGACTAAAATGTGGGGACAAAAAGGAAATGATAGAATTGATATTTCAACAGTAATTAAAACACTACAAAAAATATATAATTCACTTTAATTATTTTGATGTACAAATATATTATATATAAAAATATGTTGTTTTAAATATAAAAATGCTTTTTTAACATTTTAAATTATATTGAAAATATCCAAACAGTTAGAAAATTGAAAAATTTTGAGTTTATTAAATAACAATTATGTTTTTTAAATTTATATTATGTTCATACCATTACACAAGCCAAAATTGGAAAAACATCTGAAATTGAATATATATTCTAGTAAAAACAGGTCAATTAAAAAAACATAATCGTTATTTTAATTGTTATTTTTCTGTTCAGATTATTAATTAAAACACAAATGAACATAAACAAATATTTTAATACAATTAATAAAAAATACTTACAACACAACCAGATAATTTATTTTAATGCATGTTTGGTTTAAATAACAACACAAGAAATTTTTAGTTTGTATTGGATTCGAGTTATATAAATATACCAATTAATAATTAATAGATATAAGCTTTTTATAAACAAAATAATAAACAAAAAGTCAAACGTAACTGTATAGTAGTTGTTTTGATAGAATAACTCAATAAATGTAAGCTAATTTACAAGCGTTATATTATTAAAAAATATTTTATTTTTATAATAAATATAAAAAAGTTATTCATTTTTTTTAATTAAATTAAATTTTAATTAACACTTTAAATAACATTGAACAAAATTCAAGTGGTCTAAAAATCGTGAAATCTCGAGTTTATTAAATAAATTTCCGTTTTTTAGAGTTTATATTATGTGCATAAAGAATACATAAGCCAAAAAGAAAAATCATCAAAAATTGGATTAATATCCCTGTAAAAACAGGCCAAAACATAAATAAGGGTGTTATTTTAAGTGTTAATATAAAATTCAAATAAGTTTAACATATATTAAAATAATATCACAACCATAAAGATAAATAATAAAAAACATTTAAAATTAGCCAACATTTGAATAATGATTTTTGATTTTAAAATTGTGATTATAAAGAGTAATAATTTAATATGTTAATATTTTATAAATATTATTATGTATAGTTAAATTGAAATATAAATACATCAAACAAACATTTATTATCTGAATTAATTATAAAAAATGTTTAAATATGTTTCATACAAAAAAGTTAATAACCTATTTTCATTTTTGTTTATAAAAAACTTGAAATTTTTCTGAAAAGTCGAATTAATTTAAAAAACTTGTTGAATGAACGAAAAAATCCCAATTTGTTTTTTTGTTTTCGAAATATTTTTTGAAAATATAAGAACTTATAACAACTTAAATTGATTGAATGTCAACAACAATATGTAAGATGAATCTCGACGTGGTGGATGGTAAATACAATTTATCAGATCTTCAAGAACAATTTATGAACGGTGGTTTAGTTTCAAACGATTCTTTATCTATTCTTATAAAAAGTGTAAAACAAATTTTAGTTAAAGAACCAAATTTGATTGAGATTTCAAAAGATTCTTTGATCTTTGGAGACTTCCATGGTCAATATTTTGATTTTCTCTCTGAGTTGAATGATGAGTTTGTTTTATTAAATTATTAAAACAATATAATATTATTAAACTATATTGAAATATGTATAGTAAAAGACGCTTATTTGTTGTAATTTTAAATATAGAACTTGCTTAATTGTTCCAAAAATAGCATACCATTTAAATGTACGACAAATAAATGTATTATTTGAAATTTATAACTTTTTTGAATTCAAACCCAATTGTTTTAATAAAAATAAATTTCATTATTGATACAAAGTTTTTTCATAAATTGCGGATTTACGACAAATAGACATTTTTTACTGTAAATAAATTATATACATTTTATTGAACTTATAGTTAAATACATCATTTTGACTTATATTGTAAACACATCAAATTACTTGTCTATTTTATTTTTATTGAATATATTTAAAAAAAATAACACCCCTTTTTATTATAATTATACTTGACTTTTATAATTAAAATATTAATATTATGATTGATAATAACACAGAGGGAGTGGAAGAAAAAGCATCACAACACTGTCTTTTTGGGGGATTATGTAGATCGTGGGGAGTATTCTTGTGAAGTGTTAATCACAATATTATGTATGAAATACAACAACCCACAAAGTGTCTTCCTACTTCGTGGCAATCATGAAACAGCAGACATGACCTCTCGCTTTGGTTTTAAAAACGAGTGCATTTGGAAATATAACGAACAAATTTATTCACAATTTCTTGACTTGTTCAATTGTTTTCCCTTAGCAATAAAACTGAGTGTATACATGACAAACAAGAATGTTCACTTCTTGTTGTGCCACGGAGGGATCTCTCCCGACTTAAATGTACTTTATGAAATTAATTCGATCAATCGATTTCAAGAGCCACCAGCGAGTGGACTCTTTTGTGACCTTTTGTGGTCCGACCCAGCCAACGACGAGTTTTTAAGCGACTACAATTACACCGACAATTGGGAGGACCTCAATTTCGTACCAAACAACTCCCGAAAGGTTTCAAGTGTATTTGGGTACAAAGCAATTACTCGCTTTAATGCCACAAATGACATTTCTGCGGTCATTCGGGGCCATCAATGTGTCGTCGATGGCATTGAAATGGATTTCTTTGGGGATGTCCAGAAGGACATTCCCTTAACGTTTACCATCTTTTCAGCACCAAACTACTCAAGACGTAATAAAAGTGCTGCAATGATAGTAGGCGATGACGGTTTTAATGTGCGAGTATACACATCATCACCTTTGGAACAGTCTTATAAACCAATTCTTGCAAATGCATTTAGAAAAACAATGAGTAACTACATGAAACGCCTTGAGGAGTTTGCAGAGGACTTTATGGACTTCGCATTTGTAGTGAAGAAAGAAGAGGAATTCAAAATCGATTACAAAGAAATAGTCAGTGGAGTTTTATTATTTAAAGACAAACACGCGTCACTGGTAAATTCTAATCACAAAAGAAAACTTGGAATGAGTCAAAATATTAAGACAGTTGGATCGTGTGCAATGAAAGATAAAAAACTAATTGGTAAAGGTAAAAAAGCATTTTCATCTTCTATTGCAACAGAAAGACCTTCTAAATGTTTGTTTATTTTACTAACAGTAACGTGAAAAGTAATAATCCTTTAAATTCAATGTCAAAATAGTTTGCGATATAAACTAATTTATAAAAATAATTAGACTAAAAATTTGTAATCACACATACAGTTTTTTATATTTCAACTACGAAATGTTTTATTGTTATTTTCATATTCTACTAATCATTGTTTAAATTATTAACACATAGACGAACAAAGAAATATTAGAGCAGAATCTGTACCTTTTTCTATTACAGAATACAGAAAGAAAATGGCCGAGTTGAACGAATACAATTAAATCATTTTAATTTGTTGATATTAGTCATGATTTTTTATGATGTAATTTTTTAAATGTTGTTAAATAAATATCAAAAACACATAACAATTAATATTAAAGTATCTGTAATTATTCAAGTTAGTTTTTTTTATAACTTCAATTGTTTTTCTATTTCTTTCAAAACAGAATGAAACTCGCGCTGATCGAATATATATTGGTTTATCTAGAAGTTATTTATTTTATTAATAACAAAAAGTGCACTAACCGGGACTCGAACCCGGATCTCCACCTTAGGAGGGTGAAATTCTGCCCTTAGACCATTAGTGCTTCTTATATTCATTTCAAATATACTTATTGATGATTTATTATTAAATAATAATACAGTCAAAGGCGTCTATTTGTCGTAATTATAATTGTCGAACTTGCTTATTTGTCATACAAATGCCAATAATTTTGGTGTAAGAAAATTAAATATTCTGTTCTCGAATCTGTAACTTTTGTTGAATTAAAAAAATTATTTTTTATAAAAAATAAATTTCATTATTAAATAGAATTTTCTACAAAAGTCACTCATTTACGACAAATAGATAATTTTTTTCTGCCGGATTTACAACAAATAGACGCCTTTGACTATATATATAGCAATATATATAAATATATATTGCTATACAATATTATAAAAACAAATAAATTTACTTTAATAATATATAAATATTTTATTTTTATTCTTATTATTATTAAAAACAAAAATTAAATTTTGAACAAAGTTGTTTACTCATATACGTAAACTAATACCTTTTGGACCGAACCTGGTGTGTAATTTCGGGAAGAAGTTTAAAAATTCATTCTATAATTTCAGTTTTTAGCATTTTTTGTATTTTTTTAAATTCTCGTTTTATGTACACAAATACAGCCATTAAATTATTATCCGATATAGTTGTTAGACAGACTTTAAGTATTAATATAATTATAACAAACAATTCTTTATTTTTATCAAATAAAACATTATTATATTATTATTTTATATTATATACAAATAACACATTATATTATTCAAAAATAAAATTGTTATTAAGAGTGAATTAGTTGATCAACTTTAGAATTGTGGGTGATGTCGTCTTCTTCTTTCCCAACCTCCAAATCGACCAAAAGGTGGTGGTGGGAAGCACATTTGATTGCATCCGAAAGGATTTTGTCCCATCATAGGAGGTGGAGGTGGGCAATACCCATAAAATGGTTGATAGAATGGTCTTCTACCAAATCCGCATCCCATTTGGTCATATCCAAATTGATGTAGTGGGCAACACATAGGTGGTGGAGGTGGTCTGTTATACATTTGGTTCATCATATACCATTTCCACATTCTCTTCATTTGTCTTCTCTCTTTATCCATTGGACACTTCTCATGTCTTCTTTGACACTTATCGTAGTCTTTATCATTATCTTCTTCAATGTCTGAAGAAGAAGACTTGTCTTTTTCAGTTTCGTATTTGATGTACTCGTCAAGTAAAGTCTGTTGTTCTGAAGTCAGAGTCTTCTTGAACTCGGCAAAGTCCGTTTTAAGCTTCTCTTCATTTTCAATGCGCTGTTTCTCGGCTTCTCGCTTTTCCTTGCGGTATTTGTAGTGTTCACATTTCTCCATTTTGTTTTACTGAATTCATTTAATCAAAAAGTTGTTTATATAATTGGCCAATCCGATTTCAGTCATAGTAATCCGTTTTTATTAAAAGTGCTCAACAGATTACTCATTTTTTGTTATTTTTTTCAATTAAAACATTGATTTTTTGGTTTAAAATGAAGTCATATATTGACTTTTTTGTAGTTTAGAACTTAAAAATAACTCTAATATCCAAAATACAAATATTTAGTAGATAACGGTTAAATACTCAAAACACAATATTTGATAATTATCAAACAGTTATGCATATTAAAGAATATGTATTGAATTGTCGACAATTAAACATATTATTGCTATAATATCACGTTTTGTAGATTACTGTATAATAATAAACATCATATGAATTTTTAGATAAAATGTTTAAAAAAATATAATTTATATGTTTTTACATTAAAAAATATAGTATTATTTTATGAAAATTGGTATTAGTACAAAAATGATAATTTTTAAAGTGTTTATATTAATTAACACATGTTAATTTGATTACCAATTTTAATTATGTATAGTATATATAATAAGGATATGTTATTATTCAAAGTTGTGGTTTTTAACTGTATTTGACAACACTAATTTACAAAATATAATGTCATTTAAAAATGTCCAAATTAAATATATACACTGTTGTTATATTTTGTAATTTACACTTTAAAAGTTCTATAATATAATCTTCTTTATTTTTTGATTATTAGAACTTTAAAAATTTATATTTTACAGATTTTTATTGCGATAAAACGTAATAATATTAAATGGAAAATTTAATTAAAAAATATAAAAAAATAAAACCAAGTTATTTTTTTTCTTTTCGAGGTTTCTTTTCATTTGAAATTTTGTTCTTTTCATCCTTTTTGATTTTCATAAGTTTTTCAACATCGAGCCGGTGCTCTCTATCAGTAAAATTTTCAATGGAGACTCTTACAGTTTGGGTTTCTTTTCTTTTTGGATCCTTACCAAGAAAAGAGCAAACCTCTCTGACATAAGACATGTCAACTTTTGCAACACCTTTAAGAAGGTCTACAGTGTTGAAGTTTGGGTTGACACATCTCATGTTTTCCAACTCTTCTTTTGATGGGTATTAAACCACGTATATTATACCGGCCTGTTTGAAGGCACTGGCCATTGTGTCGCCATCAGACACTACTTCCCATGAGTAAACAAGCTGCCTAATTTTGTCTTCCTCCGAGAGCTTTGCAAATTTTTTCAATGCATTTTTGAACTTGGGTGAGTTCATTTTGAGAATTTTCCCGTTTCTTTGGACCTTTTCATCACACTTTTCATTTTCTTTTTCACTTAATGAAATTTTGTGTAACATCAAATTGTTTTTGTCCACAAGGAAATTTTTTTGTTTCCCGAAAATTCCCAGATCCATAGGCTGACATAAATGGGAACTGTGGGTGACTTCCTTTATAATCTCAACGCAATTATCCCGAAATAACGCTTCAATTTCATCACTGAAATGGCCCGAAAATCCAGCAATAATTAGGTATGCCTTCGTATCAACTCTCACACCCATTCGGTTTCTTTTTTCCTTAATATACGGGAAAAACACTTGTTTGAGCCACAAGGTGTATAATTGTGTATTTAGAACACCTGATTTTTGGTATCTAATAATAGCACGACTCTTGAGTTCCACAATTAGGTTGTCTTCGATGGTGAGTCTTTTGGTAACAAGGGGTATCATTTTTGTCCCATCTAGACAACCACAACATAAAAGACTCGTACTAGAACCATCTCTGTCGACTTCGTTAAAAACTTGTTCCCCTGATTCGACTGACACGTAGACAACTCGGGTTCTTGAATCAACTTATTCATCGAATCCAACTTCATCTAAGTTAAAAACAAGCTCAAATCTGCATCCATCCAATTTTCTTTTTTATTCTTAGTAATACTGCAGGATGGCAGTTTGTGATACCTCTGCTCGTTTTGTTTCCATAACTTGGGCCTTTTTTGTTTCAATTCCTGGGATTAATTTAAGGACTTTATTTAATTGCCTTGTTCCCATTGTTTTGCCGAAATTTTCAAACATGAAAAGTCCAATTTCTTCTGGTTTCGCTTTTTTGGTTTCCTTCATTTCTTCTGCTATTTTTAGAACTTCTTCATCTGAAAGAAGTCGTTTTCTTCCCTTTCCCGAAATTATTCCATTTTTGTCTTCTTTTCGTATTTTTTGAATTTGGGAATTTACACCCGATTCCTTAAAAGTCCCGAAAAAATACTCAAGTGCTACTCTAATTGATTTTTTTAGTTCCTTTAAACTCATTAATTGGCACATTAGAAAGATCGTTTAAAGAAAACCGCACTTGCTCTCTAAAAGTGGGAAAAGATTCTTTTTTTATTTTTATCTCAAGGTCTTGGAAAGCTTTGAAAATAATAGGGCAATTAATTAGGTATTGTTCAGCCCTTTGACTAACAGGAATTTTCGGACCAATCATTTTCAAACTTTCATGTTTTTCGGAACATTTTTTATATTTTTTTAATTGAGGGGGCTTGGAAGAAGGTTGGGACATTGTTTAAAAAGGTTTATAAAAGAGTTTATTAAATAGGCTATTGATATTGTTTTTTATATTATTGTTAAATTTTATTGATTAATTATTATTTTTATTTCAAAATTTAACAAGTGTTTTTTAATCTTACAATTTTATAGTTACTTTGTTTTGTTGCAATAAAAGACTTTTTTTAATTTTTATTGTTAGTAAAGTTAAAGAATTGTTTTTATAATTTACTTGTATATTATCAAATGAAAAATAACTTTGTTATTAATTGTTAAATTTGTTGTTTGTTAATATTATTTTTAATCAATTTAAATAATTGATGTTGCGATAAATAAATTTAGATTATAAATAATTATATTTAAAAACTATTAATTATTATAATTTAACCATTTATGTAACTAAAATCGTATTTTTGAAAAACTGGTTAAAAATAGTTTATTTACTATTATAAAATAGTTAAAAACGATGACTTATATTTTTCTTATTGTCAACTTAAATTGCATGACACCCATAGAATGATCATGAATTGATTCATTTGACACGAAGTATCGAAGCTGTGGTTGTCGTTGTGTATCTCTTTTGAACTATATAAGTGTTGAGTAATTTTCATTACTTTTCAGACCCACCATTCGAATCAATTTTTGAAACAAGTTATAGTATAAATTATAATAAATTTATAAATATTTATAGTTATTTTGTTCTTCTTTATAAAAGTGTGTGCTTAAATCCCAAAATGTTACATATATTTACTGTAATAAAATGAACACCTTAGTCCATCAAATAGTAAGAAAGTTGTTGATTTTCATTTTTTGTAATTGGTGGATAAATGTTTAAAACACATTTAAAATAAACAATACATCAACTTTCACTTTGGCACCATATTTTCTCAATAACGTATTGGGTTGATAACAGTCAATGTCTCCATGATGTTTTCAAGATTTTTTATTGAAATGCACTTTTGGGCAATCATTTTGGCTGGCGGGAAAAACCGCTTCACTACCATTTACTTGTTTTATTGTATAGAAAAATATCGTTTTTTGGCATTTTGCCGATTATTAAAATAAAAAATAATTCGGTGGCGAAAAACCGCTTTAGATCTTTTTTGTCTTTTCGTAACCAAATTCTTATTGTTTTATGATGAAAACTTATCCAAAAACCAAATATTGCCTTTTAAATTGTGAAAAAATAGTGTGTTTTTTCTTTGCATACAAATATTTTTAACCAAATGTGTTGAATAACACACAAATACACACAATAAACTTGAATTTATTCACCATACAGAAATGATTGCCGCACTTTCGGATCGTCCACAGTATCTTCCCAGTCTTTTTTAACATTTCTCTGCACGGCGGGAAAAACCGCTTTACTACCATTTCCTGATAAAATTACACACAATTATAACCAAAGTTTCAATTTGTTTCAAATAATTGAGGTTTTGGTGGAAAAAAGCAAATAAACACGAAAATTTATAACGGACATGTGCAGCGCCCTTTTACCGCTTCTGATAATTTACACAAAATTATCCGTATTACATTGTTTTTATTGACCAATATTAATAAATTGCTTCGTTTATTTTATAAAAAGTTTCAAAAAAGCAAGTACAACGAAATAACAAGTCATTTATCGCTTGCTTGACAGGCACTTGAAAAACCGCTGGGAATGGATGCACTCACGTTCAGTTGGTGAGTAAGTCCAAAGTGCGTTTTTTCAGTTTGGCTTTGAAATGCATTTATGAGCGAATGAGGAATCCAACAAGAGGGGGTGTGAAATAAAGGTGCAGTCGGTTTTTGCTGAGAAACATTGAAAAGTGGTCTATTAAAAACGTGTGCTAGGTTATATATTTACTATGTTGCTCGAGAGGTAATCGATTTGACTGTTGAGTATTTGTTTAATGGACGATTTAAAAAAATGAAAAAAAATATTAAGGAGTGAAAGGGGGTGTGAAAAAAAGGTACACTCGCGGGTTAGTGTTTTTGAGTTTTTTTATTTCTGCAAAAAAATTAAAAAAATATTTAATAAAAAGTTCATTATTTTTTCAATTAATTTGATAATTTTAAGATGTTTTTTGGTTATTTTGACCTCAAAGAACAATTTCAAAGTCAATCTTTCTTGCTCCTCCTTTTATCATTCAGCAAATCCAGCTTTTACTTTACATAAAAAATAATTCACAAATTTCAATAACAAACATCGGCATCTTGAAAAAGTAATAGATATTCTTGTAAACTTTGTTTTTTGAATCAAATCGAGGAAAAGGAAAAAATAAACTATACAAAAAACTATAATCATATTATCATTTTACTATTAAATTATCAAAAGCGGTTTTTTTCCACCCCTTTACAGTGAAATATTACTGCGAATTGTTATTGGTCAAAAAATAATGTTATTGTGGCTTGTAAAACATAAAAAATAATTTACTTTGTAAAAATGTTATATAATATGGCTTTCAATTAAAACAAGGGTAAATTCGTAAAAAGGAACATTCCAAACAACTCAAACTAGATATTGGTTTTTATTTTATAGATTTTAACAATTTATAACTTATAATACAAAACAATACATCAAAACATAATAACAAAAACGAATAAATTAAAACATCGAAAATTTGAATAAATCGTCCACCTTTTGGACACCATAATATGAAATTTGATTTCTGCTCAGCTAGTCCTTAATTTTTGTTGTGAATATTCAAATTATAAACTCCATTGAATAAACTTAAATTACCATTATAATCAATATGTTTTTACATAATAATAATACAAAAACACACAGAAATATCAACTCGAATTATTGAGATTAAATAAACGTTTCAACATCGAAATTATTATAACAACACAAATCGCAATACAATAAACAAAATACAAAAACACGTAATAAACATATCATATTGATAAAATTATAAAATATAAATCAATTTGATGATAACAAACGGTTAACGAGCGTGGGGCTTTCAAATGGCCGATAATTTAATCACACCAATTTGAAATTTAAATAATTTGTTGTTATGAAAGAATTAAGTTGTTTGGGTTCTGGTGTATTAGTTCTTTTAAAATAATGATAATTTATAATAAAATTATCCATAATTATTCGACTAGTTTAATTATATGAAAATAATTATTAAAAATGGTTTCACATTTAAAAAAATAAATTATAAATTATTGTTGTTTTATTATAAATTTTTGCTATTGATATGTTGATGTTAATTAAATTTGCATGTTAATTAACTATTTCACTTGTTTGTTGTTTATTATATTTTAATTATATTTATACTATAATAATAGTTCATTGTTTGATTTATTTGATGTAAATCGTGATTGTATTTCCACATCATTTTACAATCAAAATAGCCAGTGATTATACAACCAATATGTCAAGTATTTATTTAACGATTTCGATATTACAGATGTTGTTATGAAATACATAGTTATATTGTTTATTCATTTTGTTTTTAAACCATTTTTTGTGTCACTGTGTGACGGGTTAGATTCTTTCTTTATTTTTTTAATCGAAAAATCAACGAGTTTCATAAAACATAAACAAGACATTGAGTAATGATTTTTCAAATAACAAATCATTGTGAAAGCAACTAAGGAATTCACTTTATATATCAGAATGAAATTATATTGTTAAGTGATTATTTGGTAATTAAAATTATGAAGAAGATTTTTTATTTATAATTTTTAATCTTCACCAATAATACATTATTTTGCAAAACTTTATTGTTAAGATGTGTTCATATTTTGGCAGAGATATCGACTGTTCAATAAAATTATATTTATTAAATTGATGTAACGAATAAATCAATATCAAATATTGACTATTTATTCACATTTTAAAAATATCAAAACACATTTTTACTTGATAAAATAATTTTTGGATATGTGAAACTATAATTTAGAATTTGTCTTTTTGTAATAACAAAAAATTTAATAACGTTTTGTTTTTCAACGAGAAAAGGAAAAAACAAAACCTTCATAAAAAGTATATAAAAACACCATTTTTTCTCTTGGCACAATCTGTTGACTTAGCCTCAAAAGATTTTGTAGAACAAAATTGTCGTTTTTCATTTTAACAGCCTCGAATAACAAAAAAAATAAACCCAAAATGTTTTAAAACCCTTAATAACATTATTTTTGACCAATAACAATTCGCAGTGATATTTCACGCCGCAGTGATTTTTCACGGTACTCTATGTCCACAATTAAATTTAAGGTTCACGATTTTACACCGACACCAGTGCACATTAGTTCAATGAACTATTTTTATATCAATAACATTTTTTTAAATTAAAATTGAATTTTTGTTTTCTAAATTATATAATTACAAAGTACATAACATCTGTTGAATAATTTATAGTTATATTTAATTATAATTAACAATAATAACTTTTTATTATATTATTTTTTAATTTATTATTAATAAATTAATAAACTTTTAATAGTTATTTACTGTTGTTCACCAAAATTAACTCGTTCTGGACAACACTTAGAATAATGTCCCAACTGGTTACAAATATAACACACTCTCTTCTTTTTGGAGGTTTTTTAGATCCTTCTGAATATGCAACTAGGTTGGCTGCGCGTATTTGCTTCATTTTACTTACCTTTTTGGGATCCTTTATCCGTTCAATGGTTGTACTCTTAGTCATAGATACAGTTTCATCCCCAATTGTTATCATAGATTTTTCTGTCCTAGAAAATGATATTCTTTTTACACCCTCTTCGATTTCTATTTTTTCTTCTTTTTTGTCTTCGAAAAAAACTTTCTCTCCTTCAAAAACTTTTATCACCAATGGAAGCAAACTGGGGTTCTCCTTTGCGTTGGGATAAAATTTCTCAAGAACCATTTGATAATCTGTATAGGAAATAGAACCATAATTATCAGGATTGTATATTTTGCACTCATGAGTACATACTACTCGTACGGACTTGGTTCTGTTTAATTTGAACAAACAAAGTGGAATTTTTGTCAATGATACGATATAAAAATTCACAAGATGAGGACATGGAACACCAGTTTTAATATAAGAACAACATGTACACCCATTTTTGTCTGTTTTGTGTTCTTGTTGTTCCCATATTTTTAGTGTGTATTGATTGTTCGCCATTTTAAAACTATAAAGAAGATCAGAAACTGCTGTTTTAGTAAGACTTAAAGCGACATTATCTTCACAGAAAAGATTGAGTGTGTTTTTTTCTTCGCTGTTGAGTTCCGAAAGACTGGCTTTAAGTTCCAAGTCTTGAGCACATTCAATAATATATTTAACAAGTTCGACTAATTTAAGTTTCTCATGCAAAGTTCTTCGCTTAAGCCACCCAAAAAATCCTTCAATTCCACTTGACGTTGTTGACGTTGTATATTTATTTGTTGAGCTGGGTAGCCATTTTTGCACATTTGAGAAGGTCAATTATCATTCTCGACTTGGTTAAAGTGACTCCTTTCTCTTTTGACTCGATAGCACATTGGTTGAGTGATTCGATTAATTGATCAACTGTATTAAGAATGCAATTTCCACCAAAAACATCTTTTTCATCTAAATATTTTTGAATTTGATCATTACCATCTTTAATTACTAATTTATTCAATTCATCTAATAACACTTCTTCTTTTTCACAACCTCCAAAAACGACTTTATTGTAAATTGTAATAATTGGGTGGCACTTGCCAAAAGCTGCAACAAGATTACGTCTTATATGCACCGTACAATATACTATAAAAACTGTGGGATATACTTCTTTTATGGCTACAGTTTGACTTTGACACCTCTCACAAATAATCACTCTTGGATTTACACTTCGTTTTAGGATAGTTAATACCATTTTGAACGATTCGGAAGTTCTGTTTGGTGTTATCGAAAAAACACACAGTGACTATGACTACTTTTGTCTACAAGAATTCCTACATATAAAGGCATTCCAAATTCATTTGTCCCACAAGTGTCATCCAAAATTAGTTCTTCAATGTTGCAATTTTACATAAAAGTTCGTTTATCGCTACACAACCAACAAACACTCCACTTTTTGACTTTATCATAACAGTGCTCCAGTTTTCCAAAGTTTTTAAATACTCAGCCAAATCAATACTTTGTACTCTACCAGTTTTCTCTGCGCATTTTCTTACAATAGATCCAATTTTCACACTTGAAAATGGAAGATTTAAATCCTTTTTGATATTTACTGGAGATACCCCAAGTTTATGTTTTGCTATCATTTCAGCTCTTTCTTCATCTGTAAAAAATGGATAAATTTTACAAGGAAGAATATCAAAGTTATGAGTGTGTAAATGTTTAAGTGTAATTTGAACAACTCTGTTCTTTTGTTTGGACAGTACCAAAACAAGTTTACATGGACAATGAGTAAATGTACATTTAAAAAACTGGTTTGAACTATTTGAATGACTATTTGCAGTCAAAAAAGCAGATATTTTACCTCCTTTGATATGAATGATAGAAGCACTTTTCATTGTTGATGCTTGAGACGAGAAAGAATAATTTTGAAAAGATTGACATATATTATTGATTACATCATTCGGAGTTTCAAAATGGTAATCATCCACAATTTCTTCTTTATCATTTTCTCTTGAAATAATAATTTCTGTGCTAGACATCTTTGTTTGAAATTTAAAGTTTTTATAAAATAATTAATAGTATTACAATTAGTAAACAATAATAATCAGAAAGATCTATTATATATACTATATTAATAAAGGGTTTGTTATTTTGTGAATTTAATTCGATCTGGTTTTTAAGAAATAATTAGAATAAATAGTAATCATGTTTTAAAAATTGGTGAAATTAAAAAACAAAAATTCAATTTTGATTTAAAAAAATATTATTGATATAAAAATAGTTTATTGAACTAATGTGCACTGGTGTCGGTGTAAAATCGTGAACCTTAAATTTAGAAGTATTAGAACAAAAATCAATTATTGATGGTACCAAATAGGGATGTCGAAACGGTTTCCTAAACGATTTTTTGTTTATTTCTGAAACAAACAATTTTAGTATGTTTTAAAACACGAATAAAAAAGTTTGTGAAACAATTTCAGTTTTTGAAATTGTTTTAAAAATAAATAATACCTGTTTCGTTTTCAAACACCGTGTTTAAAAACTACTTGTTTTTAAAACAGCGGTTTCTCAAACATTATTTTTTAGTTGTGTTGTAAAATGACATTTTCAAACAAAATTTAATTTCAAAATATTTTATTTTTATTGTTGTAATTGTTTAAACAAATTATAACAATAATGTCAAAATTATTTTTTTATTTTCTATTCAAAATTTACTTTTTAATACGATCATTAGTCATTTTTTAATTAAAACAATTAACAAACGAGCATTATATAACCAATAATTGATCCAAATGATTATTTGAATAAAATATGACATTTTTATCATTTATTAAAAAATACAATAAAATACGTCACAGAGTCAATCTATTAGCTAAGAAAAATGTCAAATAGTCATTCATACAAACACGACAATAATAACAACATTATACTCGTTACAATCAAAAGATAATATTTTTTGAAAAAAACTACTAAATATTTTATACCATCATTTAAACCCAATCTTTTTTATCTCTTACATTTATGTTTAACCCCAAGCATGATCAACATTACATTGAAAAGTTAAATTAGTTGTTTTTGCATCACACTATTCGGTTTGTTTAAATTGAAAATAACAAAATAAAAATTAACATTTCCAATTTTTAATAAAAAAAATATTAAAACTTGAAATACACTATTCTTTTGTATATTTCAGCAACCATAAAGTTTAGGTTAAAAACTTATTGTTATAATTATGTTAATGTTTTGAATTTGTTACCAAACTGTCATGACTTAATTTAAATTAATTAATTAAATAATTAATATATAAAACATGTTTTTGATTACTAAAATATAAATTCTAATAATATCAATTTATTATTATTAATGTTTTTTTTCAAATGTTGTAATATCATCAAAAATTATTTAATAATGTATAAATATTACTGTTATTGTTAATATAAATTATACTTATGTTTTTGTGTTTGTTTTGATTTATAAAAAATAACAAAATCAAGTATTATTTTAATTTGGTTTAAGTTTTATGTTGTCTTTATTTTTCGATTTATATTTAAATGATGTGAATAAGAAAAAAACATTAAAATATAAACAATTTTTTATAATTATATATTAATTTTAATAAATTAAATAAAAACTTACATAAAATAACATTTAATACCAATTTACAATGCAAATTTGCATTGAAAAGTTGTATTTAAATGAATATTTTATATAAATAATGGATTTATAATCACGCGTTTTTAGTTATATAACTATTTGTTATTTTAACAGCACATAATTATACAAATTATATATACAACAAATTACATTATTTTTAAAAGTATCACACTTTTCATTTAAACCATATTTACATTAAAAAAAAGAATTTTTTATATTATAAAACTTAATAATTTTATTTTTTAAAAACAAAAAAATATGATAAATTATTTTAATTATTTAATTATTCCAGTATCATACATGTGCTACAGTTTTCTATTCCAACCAATTCTTTCAGATTCTTTTTTCTTGTATAAGTATAAATGAGACACATTTTTTCTAAATGAATAGGAAGTAATTTATTCCTATTAGTTGTTGTGTAATTTCCAGCTAAAGAAAACAACCTTTCGGAAGGTGTGCTTGCACATAAAATAGATGCATGATCTACTCCAAGTTTTGAAAGAGCAGGCAAGTATATTTCTTTGTTTTTCCAATATGTCGCAAAATCGTTGAAATTGTCATTTTCAAGAGGTTCATTTTCATATCTCATCATTTGTGACAATACATCAATATTTGTATTTGTCTTATTTCGAAGAGTTACAGAATATCTCAATTTTGGTGTTGCTTCATTTTGTGACAATTCTTGTGTTTGGGGAACAATTGATTTTTCTTCAATATAAGATTTGATTAACATCCTTATTTCATCAACCTCTTCAGTGTTAAATACCGACAATTTTACTA
>NW_004191840.1:41887-43356 GCF_000330505.1 Entamoeba invadens IP1
TTTTACTACAGGATTAAGGTAATTTGCTAACATCACTTTTGGATCTTTTCTTAAATTGTACTCCCCCTCATAGAAATAAAAATTTAATGATTTGATTACATTATTTAAAAATTCAATTTTCGTTTTAGTCAAATCAAATTCAAAATGTTCTTCGTAATCGAAATTTACATTTTTAAGTTGTTTTGTGGTATAATTCAAACAGTAATCTGGGGTGTATTCTTCATCTCCAATTGTTAAAGTAAGTTTCGTTTCTTCGATAATTTCATTTGTGTTTTTGTTGGATTCCATTAAATCAATTAAATCCATTTTAAGTTGTTCAATTTCAACATACAAATAAAATAATGTTGGTATTTTTTCGGATGATAAAAAATCACTGGTATTTTTAATAGAATTCATTACATTTCCAACAAAACCAAGAACTTCAAAATCACTTTGTGAAAAAGTGTGATTTGCAATAAACAATTCTTTTTCTTTTTTGTTTTTTATTGATTTTGAACGTTCTATAAACAACCGGTTTATTTCTTCACCACTCGAAATTACACTTTCTATCATTCCAATCTTTGTAAACCATCTAATTTCTATATCAGTAATCAATCTTTTATACTCCTTGTGTTCTTCTTCAAAAATGTTCTTTAATGAAGAAAAAAGAGTTGGACTTTTTTTGATCTTTTTCACAACCCTTTTGGCTTTTTTGAGTACACTATTAATTGACAATGTATCTGTGGTTGATTTTTTAATTGCAAGATTTAATTTGTGGCATGAACAACCGATTGATTTTAGTCCTGCAGCTTCCACCGCACTAACAATATTTTTAGCATTATCACTAATAACAACAAAATCTCCAAATTTTTCCAATGACCAATTTTCAATGCAATTGAGAAGAAAGATGGAAATATTTGTTGTTGTATGTACATGTAAAAATTCAGTAAGTTGTAGAACACGAGACGTTATTTCTCCATTTTTATAAAAGTGAATAGTGAAACTGTAAAAACTCAATTGAGTTTTTGAAGTCCAACCATCGACTGTAGCACATATTCCATCTTTAATTTCATGTATTTCGTCTTTGATTTCTTCTTTGTATTTTTTATAAATTTCTTCAATTCTTGTTGTAACACTTTGTCGACTGGGGACAACATATTCTTGATCAACCATTTTCATTATTAATTTGAATGGTTCCATTTCGACAATAGAAATGGGTATTCCTGGATAAACACACAAATGGGTTAAAAGTGAGTCCAAATTTTTATGTGTAATATTCCAATCACGATAACCTCTATTATATAAACTTCTTTCGGATGTCTGTGTGTCCATATTAATATGATGATTGTGAATTAAATGATTTCGCATATTTGTAGTTACTAGTTTGTTAGTACAAGCAAAAGAACAGCGACAATCACCAACTTGACATTGATATTTAAGAATACCATGGGCCCTCAAAAAGTTCTTGTTTTTCTTTCTTTTTACGTGTT
>NW_004191839.1:0-1444 GCF_000330505.1 Entamoeba invadens IP1
AGAATAGTTGCTTTTTTAATTAATAATATAAATATCGAGTGTCATATGTCACATAATCAACAAAGAGGAGTTAATGATGATATATTAATATTCACCAAAATGTTTGATCAAACATCTTTGCCTTATTTACACTATTTGGGAATTTGTCCCAAAAATAATTTCAAAACTGTCACTAATTATAATAAACTTAACAAATATGAACTCATGAAAGAAATATACGAGTGTGATTGTTTAGCGATATTTCATGATGGATGTTCAAAAATAAGAAAATAAAACCGTTGTTTTGTGTCGTATTTGTAACAATAAATGTTATAGAACGTTTCCTTTAATTGCAAAAATATATGAAGAAAAAGAAGACAGTAAAATCATTGCTTTGTGGCTTTTTAACAATTTAAAAGAATTTGATACAAATTTTCCTTTTCATAAAATTGTATCAATTACATGCGATGGTGTGGGAAATGCACAAAAATCAATTTTGGAATTTAAAGCATTGATTGAACCATTCAAACGAACAAAAAGTGATTTTATTTGTAAATTCAATTTTGGGAACTGGTGTTTTTCCCACAAAACCGCACTGGTGGGAGATTGTATGTGCCGTAAATCAACAACTGAATTAATTTGTAATTTAACTAAATTTATTTGTTCAAATACAAATGTCAAAAATTACGAAAATTTCAAAAAGGAAAAAGGTTTAAAAAGTAAAAAATTAAATACCGTCCCATTTACCCGATTTTTGGCTAAATGTGATAATTTAAAATTAATCTGTGATCAATTTGAAAATATTCTGTTATTTTTGAATCAAAATTTGTCAACGTTTAAAAAATATCTAATTGATAATTGTAAATATACAACTTTAAATGAAATTCAAAATGTTAATTTCAATGAACCAATTTGGAAAAACAAATTTCACGTGTTTTATGATGTATTAAAATTATTAAAAGATTTAAATGATTCATTCCAAAGTGTTGATGCTGTTCTTCCTGTTTTTTGGAACCGTGCACAAAATTTTAAAAAATTTTGAAAAAATGGTAAATAATATAGATGTACATTGTAATTCACAATTACAGGCTTTTTGGTATACATCTAATGACACTGAACCAGACTTATCTTTTTTACGTGATTTGTTATCAAGAACTTCCCTTTATTTCGACGCTCGTTTTGACAAAATAACAACGTCTGCGGAAATTATTGGGATTGAAAATTACTTTGATGTTGAAAATTGTTTGTTACTAGAAGGTTTTTCTTCTCATTTGTCGTATGCAGATGATATTGAATCACTTCTGTATCTATTTGAAATTCCCAATCTTATTTTAACAAACAACGTATTGGTTATGAATAATAATGATCCAATATTTAAATCAGTTATTCCTGAATTGGAATTGATTATTGACAAATTAACAAAATTGAACGCTCAACAAAAAGAATTGTTATGTAAAACCGCCGG
>NW_004191839.1:1544-4222 GCF_000330505.1 Entamoeba invadens IP1
AAGTATAATTATTTAATGGTTATTTTATTCAAATATGATTATATTATTTTATTATTATTATTTGTTTTTAAACAATATGCATGGTCGAAAACTACAAATAAATTATATTAACTGGTATATTTATTTTTGCTTTATTAATTTTGTTTTATTTGTTATGAACAACAAAAATAAATAGTTTAAACTCATTACACGATACAATGTCCAAATCATGTCAATTATGTGGTTATCTGCCATTTTAAAGTGATCAATACCATTAAAAAACGTTCTAGACGTTTTTGGTGTGAAATTAATTTATCAATTTGTATTCATATAACATTAATAATATGATTATTCCACATAAAAGTTACATAACTCATTTGGGCAATATGTATATCTATTGTTGATTGTCTGAAATTATAAAGAATATAGTTTTTATCCAGTTATTTATTCAAATATTAGTAAAAATTATTTATTATCAAACTATAATCAAATTATTATTTTTAAAAATAAAAATGGTCAAATTTAACTTTTTAATCATTCGTTTTTTAATGGTTATAACTGCTCAGTATGGCAATGAGTAAAAGAATTGAACATGCAAATATAATTGCCTAATTAACTGTTATGTTTTCAATATCCAATATTTTGATTTGTCTATTATTATTTATTTTAACAAGAAGTCGTTTTTCGTTTCTAGCCAAACCCAGTTTGATCATTTATAAATTAACTTTGAAAATCACAAGCTTAAAATTGAGCACCATGTTAATGTGATAAAGAGATATTTTACAATTTTTGTTTTTATTTTCGTGGATCAGAGATACATCATGAACATTCATGTTAAAGTCCAAAATTAATAGTCGTTTTTTACCTTTCAAAACTTAAAAAATGGATAAAATTAAAAACTAAACCCGTCAAAACATGACGGGTCATTTCAATTAACTGTTTTTTTCGCATTATATATTTTTACTACAATAAACTTCAAAATAAATTGTTGGATTTTTTTCTTGTTTTATTGGTCAAAATTCAAATCATAAATTATCCTTTTGTCTTTTTAGTTATTTCTCTGTTCCAAAAAGTGAGCAAAATATACTTAATATCAGGGTTTCATAATTTAACAAATAACACAATTTTTATTAAAAATGTTTTACACTTTGTTCGAATCGAAGTTCTACCAAAATCTTCAACTAATTGATGGAAAACAACCAATTTATATGACCCCTATATAAATTATTATACAATAGTGGTATTTTAAAATCAAAAATTGTTACTAAAGATGGTTCTACTAAGAAAGCAGATAATTATTCTATATCTAATTGGCTTAAAATTATTGTATAAAAGAAATACAAAAATAAAATTACATTTAATGTTATAGCTAGTGCGTTTAAAACAACACCTTTCAAACATAAAGCAAGATTTTATGAATAATAAACTTGTTAGAATCTTTAGATCAACAATACACTTGTTAACAACATTTCTATAAATTCTTTATTAAGATGATTGTAATAAATAGTTTTATCTTTTTGTAAAAACATTGTTAAAAAGTATAAGTATATTTTCCTTTTTTTGTTGAAAAATAGATGTTTTGTTTCTTAATGTTTCTATAGTAATCTTATCTTTTAGTTTTCGATTTCTAAACTATTATAAAAAACTTCGACCATTTTAAGGAAATA
Source organism: Entamoeba invadens IP1 (assembly GCF_000330505.1). NCBI lineage: Eukaryota > Evosea > Mastigamoebida > Endamoebidae > Entamoeba > Entamoeba invadens. The sequence goes on from NW_004191839.1 coordinate 3,191, forward strand.
AAAAATTGAATAAAATAATTTCAACAATCTGGGATTATCTACGATATAGATTAAAATAATAAAGAAATATAATTATTCATGTGTTACCCATTTGTTATCTATATGTTACACTGTTTTATATTATAGGTATAAATATGTTTATTGAAAATATTATTTTTATTATATAAATGAATTAACAAATAAAAATATGTCTACATCTCCTTTGAATACTAAATATTAAAAAGATTCCAAAAACAAAAATAGGAAAACTATTTCGACTAAAACAAAAGAAACTTTCATAAATTATATATTATTCTTACAAGGTATTTTAAATAAATATAATCTTATAGATAACGAAGAATTTAAAAAATATTATAAAGAAATAAATGAATACATTTTTAATAATCCAGATGTAAACAATATATAAACCAATAATCTAAATGCAAATGGATTTATCAAAGGATATGTGTTTTGTAAAGATAAAGGTAAACAACAATTAGTAAAGAAGAGAACAAGAATATTCAATAAACAATAGAACGAAGTTATTGAAAATCACAAGAAAGAAATGGATAAAATAAAGAAAGAAAATAGTAAGGCATATAGTGCCCCCTAAATCTTCATAATTTATATACTACTCGGGTTAATGAAAATGTTATCTTTGTTTCAATAACTATTATTTCTAGCTAAAACAAACGAATTTAAAAATAATAAGAAGTAATAAAAACCAAAGTTATCTCATGGTAAATAAGTGACTCCACCATACCCATTCGTTGCTAGCACAAAAATTGGAAGCGAGAACGAGTAAGAATTGTCAAGAGGATTATTCATTTTTGAAAATCTGTTTGGAGTATTACCTAATACAACAACACTTCCGGGATGATTATGAACATACAAAAACAAAAAGTGGTGGCTTGCAGGCAAATCTGGTCTGTCTTCACGGTGCATAATATGAGGAAGTAATGAATATTGGGGATCGAGTGCACAATAATCAACAGACTTGTCTCTGATTCTTTTAGTTGGATCCAAATTAATCTTGAGAATGTTTTCAACGAA
>NW_004191839.1:4322-5895 GCF_000330505.1 Entamoeba invadens IP1
TATATATCTATTTGGTACAAATAAGTTAGATTGCATGACATACGCGTCTGTTTCGTTGGGATGCATTTTTGAGCAGCATACAAGAAACATGTTAAAAAATAAAGGTATTTTTAAAGTAAACACAAAAATACAAAAGACCAAACTTCTTTCCAAAAACTCCAAGTAGAAATAATAAGAACCACAGCACATAGTAATTTACTATAATAGTTTATTTGTTAATAGAAAAATGAAAATTATAGTAAACGATAGTTTGTAACAGTTTTTATATTTTTAGAAAGAGTTCAATCAAACTTAATTTTCCACAAAAATGTCCTCAACAAACGGGTGCATCACAAATTTTGAAGAGTTGAACATCGACCTCTTTAAGTCGACAATTCAGCTTGTCGAGAAGGTGTTGAAAGACGCCAAAACTGGACAAGGGAAGCATTGACGATGTTGTGCTGATTGGTTTATCATTGAGGATACCAAATGTCGTCAGATGCTGTAAGTACTTAAATGGGAAAAAAGCCAAACAAGAGCATAAACTAGACGAAGCTATTGCTTATTGTGCTGCTGTCCAAGCCTCTATCTTGACTGTGAATGGTGGAAATGCAACAAAAAAGAGATAACTTCATCTCAAACGGTTTTCCTAGGCTTGGAAACGGTTACTTCGACTCGACTCAAGTATGGAAACCATTACACACGCTAGAAAAAGTGTGCAGACTACCACTTTACGTTGATGACTCATATTTTTACCGATTTTAGTCATTTTTTTGTCCAGTATTTATTTTTTGTTTGCTTAGACAAGTAGTTAAAAAAACTGCAATAAAAAGTATATGAAAAAACAAACTATAATTTACTACAATAAAATGGTTAAATTATAATTAGGTAGAACAGCTTATAATAAAATAAAGTTAAAATATTAAAATCATCATTTTGAAAACAAGCCCATTCAAACAGCTTGTTGAAAGAAGAATACTCGGGTTAACAAACCCCATGTACTCACTTGTTGAAATTGAACGCACTGTTAACAAAAATTTTATCATGTTTATAATAAGGTAAAAAGTTTATTTTACAATAAAAATGGTATAATAACCCCCAATTTAGTTTTTTGTTGCTAAAAATATTGGTGTTCGTTCAAACAGCTCAGTTTGAATGAAACAAACAGTTCAGATTCAATAAAACATAAAAACAACCAAACCACGAAGATAAAATCAATTATAAGCCATCAAAGCCCCTGAAAGCTTATTCAGGTATTCAATACGATCACCTTTATTGAATGCTGAGTAGGTCTTGTACCCATTGAAAGCTGCAGTATCGATCATGTCGTACAAGACCCGAATGTTCCATCTGTAGGTCTTGCGTCTGCAGCTGTAATACCTGACCATCTGATCGGCGGTATCAACACCACCCATCTTGTGGTTGTAATCAATGATGGGCTGGGGCTTGTGGACAACTTGTTGCTTGCCCCCCACAAAAGACGGTGGTCTCCACTGCGACAACATCATCCTTGTCGTGGCAGGTGGTAAGCAGCAACACCAACTTTTTCTTCTCGTTGTAGTAGGAAACAAGTTTGCTCTGTCTCGAGAAGAAG
>NW_004191839.1:5995-8292 GCF_000330505.1 Entamoeba invadens IP1
AAACTATTTGGTAAAATGTTTTCGCCAAATAGAACTATTTAAGAGGTGTTAACTCAGCAATCATTTTAAGGTTAACCATATAAAAATAGATTTTATTTCATTTTATTTTTATGTTGACCATTTGTTTTTTCTTTTAACCAAATTTATTAATTTGAAAATAAAAATAAAAACGTGAAATATAACAAACAAAATAATCGATAAAATAAAACTGTTTTAACAAAGAGTATACTTGATGTGTAACGCCAATAATAACAATCAAATGAAATAATAAATACGGATGTAAAACGATTGTTGTCAAGACACAACTTAAAGGTGATAAAAAAAGTCTTGAATAAAATATTATAACGATTGAAATAATAAAAAATGTTCTAAAAACACTAAATTACATCAATTTGTTCAAAAATAAAAAAGTAAAATAAACATGATTAAACTATGTGTATTTATATTATAAAATGATGTTGAGAAATCAAAAATAAGTAACGTTATATTTGATTATATAATAACAACTACAAATGATAAATAATCAAATGCTATTGATGTCAAATAAATTTGAAATTATTTGACACAAGTGAAATAATTTAAAAATGTTTTTTATTAAAATACCCCCTTTTTAAACAAAAACGTTTGTCAAACAATTGTTGAAAATACACCTTGATATTTTTTAAATATATTTTATACAAATAAATAAATGTGGATTTATCAAAACTTAATATACTAGTTATATCCCTTTTAACCATTAAACTACCAAAAATTGATTATAATATCTTATGTGCACATACACACGAGCCATAAGTCTGAACTTAAAATTGTTGTAAATTATGATATTCTCTTAATTTTAGTGTTTTAGTTTGATTTTACATGTTTACACACTAAAAAGTTACCACTTTTTAATTTTAGGTTGTTTTTTAAATGAAAAGTGTAGCAATATACAGTATAACAATATACACCAACTGTTGTAATTAAATTATTGATATTATTATTAAATAGGTGTTTCTATTTCTATTTCAACTTTATCATTAATGTTGTTGTGTCAATAAAATACATGTGTTTACTGTTGTGTGTTGTAATATGAAAAATTTTTAAACTAAATTAAAAAAAATAATTGAAAATAATAACTCTCTTATTTGTAATTAAAACAAAATACTGTTTAATGAAAAAAGTGAACATCGACTTAGTTACACAATTAAATTAATAACAATTGTGTGTATTTGATTTTTCTTTGTTTTAACAAAATGTCACACGAATTGTATGTAAGTTGCAATCAATATTTATGAATAACAATGCCATTAACAATCATTTTCAACTGGAAATTACATTCAACAATTACATTTGTATTAATATCATTTTTTGTTTATATTTAAAAAGGTTTAACAGTGTTGATAACTTTGTTATGTGAATAATTGAAAACGCCACTTATTTAAGTTTGAAAAACGATTGAAATTTAAATGTGTTATTTTTGTTTTTAATGGCAATATTAACCAAATATTACCAATTGAAACTTTATTTAACATTAATATTTATTTTTATTCAATGAAATATTTTTTATTTATATTACTCTATTAATAGGAAAAAATGGGTGTGTTAAGTTAATATTGATTATTGAGTTAATACTTCTAAGTTCTGGAATTTTGGTTTTGTTTACAAAAAATAATTAAATAAATATCATTTTAATGTTATTGGTTAAAACAATTTCGGCCTTTTAGAAAAAAAAAATAAAAAATTCAATAATGATTGATGAACAATCATTACAATGAGCGGCAATATTCATCTTATTGTAAATATATTTATTACTTATCATAAATAAAAAACAAATTGCACAAAACATGTTTCAATAAATTTTTAAACGAAAACGACACTATGTTTAATAAAAAAATAAAAATTAAAAACATATTATTTAAAAAATTTGAATATATTAAAAAAATATGATATAAAATACATAAAAAATGATCATAATCAATTTAATTTATTTTTATAGGCAACAAAGATCGAAATTATCATTTGTACAACATCTTACCATCGGGTTGGATAAATTAACTTTAACACGTTCAAAACAGAAACGTAATAATAATAAGTTTTTATTTTATTCTTTTACCTAAACCCTTTTTTTGCCTTCATACACAAAACAAATTTTTGAAATTTTTTATTTATTTTTTTATCAACTTAAATTTGAATTGTATATTTTATAGTCACACAAATAAACATGAATGAGTTTATTTGTGTTAAACAAGAGCAAAGCATTAAGAAGAAAAATGGGGTCTAATGATGGTTTGATATATTTGGTTGTTTTTTATATAAAG
>NW_004191838.1:0-6129 GCF_000330505.1 Entamoeba invadens IP1
GTACTATAATATTTATAAATTACTTATTATAAAATACGAATAAATAAAAACGAACACAATGAACTCGAGTTTTATCGTTTTATTTATTTAAACAGACTTGTTTCACCACCACCTTAACAAAGTATTTGCCGCGAGTGTTTTTGAAGGAAGTCCATCTATAAGTCACCGTTTGTGCGTCCCCATGTCACCACTTTTTCCTCTTCCATACTGTTTGGACACTGATGTGCTTCCCTTTTCAAACGGGGCGTTCATTGGGATCCGCGCCAAGGAGGACATTTAAAGTGTGTGGAACAAGTGCACAAACAGACCGCCTGTGCCTTCTTTTTGATTATCGTCGCACGCAGTTTCCACTGTTTCGAGGTGAATTATCGACACTTTTTTAATTCGGGAACCAGACCAAATATTATATAAGCTCCCATTTACTATAATTATAATTAAAATATTATATTAAATAGTTAAAAAAAACTTTATTTTTAGAGACGATGAAAAAGCTTTTACCATCATCATTTGTTTTTGATTGAATCAGATAATTATAAAATAATTATAACTATGAAACTACCGAAAGTTAATTCCATCAATTATTTTTGTTTTAAAAATCATTTCAAATAATTTTTAGAAAAAAAGTGGAATTAAACCCGGATTATACTGTATAAAGTATTAATTTGTTTTTTTAATTTGATAAAACAAACTAAAGTCTGTTTTCTATTTAGCGATATTCTAAAAATATAACAAAGAAAAGAACTAGACCCAAAATATTAAACCATTATTTACTATACTCAATATCGCCAATTAAAAACCATTAACTATTAATAAAATTGTCATAAATTAAAACTAATGATGAACAAATCATAAGCATTGACTTTTTTCATATCACTTGTTGTTTTTTATCCAATTGATTAGATGATTTGTTTGCTCTATCAGAAACGACAATTTGTTTATTTATAATAATCCAATTGACTCATTTATTTCTTTTTTTTTCAAGTTTCAACACAACAACATCAATTTCTTTGGCATATTCCATCAAATTGTATTTATGTAATTTGATTGTTTCTAACCAATTTAATCTGTTCAATTCCATTTCTACCGTTTCCAATTTTTTTAAATATTTAAGTGAATTGTCAACTGTTTGTACATCCAATATTTTGAGCTCAAGTTCCATATTTTCTTTTTTCAACTTTTCAAGTTCCAATTCCATTTAACGACATCGAGATTTTAACTGCTTTATGACACTCCTTAAAACTTTTTCACTGTCTTCCTCTTCTTTGACTTTATTTTTTAGTTGTGTTCTTTCAAGTGACTTGCCTTTCATTGATGTCAATTCTTCTTTTTTGTACCAATCTTTATCTCATGTTGCCATTTTCATGGCCATTCTTTTTGTTTTAAACAATTCACGTTTAAATAAAGGGTATGCTCCCTGCATAATTCTGGCAAATTTTATCGCGCTTGTTACATTGCAATCAGTATAACTGTGATGAAAACAAGATTCTTTAACCATACCGAACATTCCATTCAAACACTTGCCGTTTATCAACCTACAAACGTCAAACCTGGCATAAAAACTAGACACCAACCTGTTTATTGTGTTAATTGAAATATCTTCCCAAGCCTTCACAATTGCATCATAAAAGACGTCCAAATTATCTGTTTCAACTCCTTACATTTTTCCTTGAGAATAGACCTAAAAATAAATACAGCATATGAGTCAATAAAATAACAAACCAACACAGCTCAATTGGATTGATATCGAAACTATTTGATGACCAAAACTTAAGTATGTCAATCTGGTTTTCTAAAGTACTATAAACAACATTTGAAGTGTAGCAAATTGCCCCATTTTGCATGATAATAGTTCTTGTTACTAACTTTTTAATAAGACCACAATAGCCACATTTTTTCATCACCATTAAATATTCATTCGAACCAACAGAGTGTGGGCATCGGAAAATCTAAAATTTATACCCATAACTGATTGCTCCAAATAACATCATACACATTGGATATTTTGGTTTTTTATAATATCTCAATTCATTTATCTTATTCTTTTGATTTCCAAATCCCCACACTCCTTTTATTGCTTCCGACTTTTTTATTGTGGTCTCATCAGAAAAACAAAAGAATATTCACAGAAAGTGGTGAGTATAAAATTTGCAAAACCAATATATTTTCATGTGTTTATCTGTCATATTTAATATCACAATTAAAGGATATTATTTTATGTGTCGTTTGTGTAATATTTCTCTTAATGTTGTTTCTGATACCTTGTCGACGATGCCTTAGTCAATCAACATTTTTTTAAGTTTTACTAAGTGTTTGTGTGGGATTTGTTTCAGTCAAGTCAACAATAGACTTGCTAAGATTGGTTTTTATATTTACATTTTCTTCCCCTTTTACTGTTAGTAAAATTGTTACTGTTTTTGATTTTGGTAATTATTGTGCTTACAGTACTCTGTGACATTTTCAGTGATTGTGTAATTTCTTTTTCTTTATTCCTTGAAGATAGAGAATAATTATTTCCGATTTTGTTTCATTTGATATAACTTTTCGTTGTTGTGTGGATTTCATTTTTGTTGTTGTTTTCGAGCTGTGTTTTGAAAGTATTAAATTAATGTCACAGCTTTGCGAGAAACTAATTTTTGTTAGCCTCTTTTCGTTTTGGGATCCATGATTATTCAGTTATTAGTTCAGTTTTGTTATTTTTAGCACACCTTTATAAAAAAAGAACAAAAAAATAAAATACAAACATTTTTTTTAAAAAAATTACTTTATTTTTATTATAAATTATAATACTGTTAATACAAATAATAGTAAAAATATCGTTAAATAGAAATCGGAATTTATTATCAAAAAGCAATAAATTTGTTTTTTTGAAAATAATATCAAATTGCTGCTCTGTAAATAATAAATAATTTTTTGTTTGTTTGTGGTTAAATTCTATTGTTTTTATATTCGACTTTACACAAAGAAAATTATTTAAATTGTTGTTAATAACAAAAAAAACGTATACATTGTTAAATGTAAGGTTTGAAAAAAATAAATGAATTTTTTTGAATTGTATGGAAAATAACCAAAAAAAATAATATATTACAGTTGGGCCTTTAAACTTTAGCCCAGGAAATTAACCTTGGCCAAAAGAAAAACCAATTATTTTCTATTGTCATATTAAAATAATAAATTATACCTAAATAAAAGTCAATTTTTTAAAATATTTGTTTTTTTAATAAAAACCCGTGTTTTTAAAGAAGAATATAGAAATTTCTTTGGGCTAAAAAACATTTACTGGGCTAATGTTTATTTTCCCTAATGTAAATAACAAAAAAATTAAAAATTAGACACCAGTTCCGACTGATTTTTTTATTGTGTGTACAGATACATGAAAAACCTAAGAACAAATCATAAACCAGGGACCAAACCAAATTAAGTTGTTTTATTTCTGGTATAAAGTTTCCTTGTTAAAGTAAAATCCTTAATAATCGGGATTTTAAAGGATATGTTGGTTTATTTTAAAAAACAGGGACCAAGTATTAATAGACACACTATTTTTTAAAATAAAATAGAAAAACAAACTATAAAATATGAAACTTCTAAATAATCATATAGAGTTGTCTCATTTGTTAATACCCAGCCGAACCTAGGTAAAGTTTGTTTTTTATATTGATTTATCTTCCGTTGTTGAATACGTTTAATACTCATCAATCGTTTACTGGATGTCTAACATTCCAATAATTTATTTATTATTTTCTTTATTTTCATTTATTGCGTGAGTCATTTTTAATGCTGAACGAAAAGTGACTCATCAAATCAACCGAGTCAATAGAGAAGACTAAAATGGCTTTTTTGAAAAAATGAATGAACGATTTAATTGAATGGTTGTGTTGAAGTTAAACATGTTTGAACAAAAACATAATATTTTATAATTAAATAATAATAAATAATAATAAACTTATGATTATAACTCACATTAAGCTGTTGTTCATTCATACTTTATACAACACATTCATTATTTCATCCCGAAAAACAACCGTTTTAAGACCAAATAATAAGAAAATTACAAATTTGTTTATATCTTTGCCCGTTTTATTGTATATAATCCGCTTAATATTCAATAGCTAAAATTAGTTTGGTCAATGGTTTTTCTGGTGCTCCCCATTAATTCCGCTATTTGTAAATAATATTTTAAGACGTATGACTGGATGGCAAAAAATCTGTGGATAGAGGAAATAGAACACATTTATTTCTAAATATATAATTAATTTTTTGTCTTTTTATAAACACCAAAAAACTTGTTTTGCTCATATATAAAAAATATTGATCAAAAAATAAAGTAAACATAAAGGAAATGTTGAATTACTTAATTTCAATTTATTTTAAAAAATGTAGTATTATTATCTATAATAGTTTATTTAAATTAACCCTGTTTTTAGTTGTAAAATTTACACAATATAAACTTGTTACAAAACAATGGTTTTAAATAATTATTTATTATAAATATAGTTATATTTGTTGGTTAAGGTAAAAATTTAAACAAGTATAAGTTACAATGTAGAAACAATAACGTGGTTTATTATTTTTTGTGAGTTTATTTTTTTTTGTTTTAATTATTTTTTTATTCAAAAGTTTACACTTATATGTTATTCAAACGGTTAAAATTAAAGCATACCATTGATTTTCCTGTTCATAAATCAAGTATCATGTTTACTACACCTTTTTATTGTTATTTAAACTGTATTGGTGTTGTTACTATCTAATTTCGTGTGTAATAAAAAATTTAGAATAAAATTGATTAATTTTGATTGTTTGTATCATTAAACTATTATTTTGTTCATAAGGATTATTATTGAAGTTTTTAACCCTTTGACACCTAGCAAATTTATTTTTATATATCTTATGTTAAAATGTTTTAGAGCTATAAGTTAGTAATAAAAAGTGTTGTAAACAAATATATTCTCTTAAACTTGGTTTAATGTTTGATGAGTTTTGTTTAAGGTATTGTGTTTAAATCCATAAGTTGCCTTATATTATATTTGGACTTTTCGAAATGAAAGTTTAGTTATTGACAGTTAAACTCCTTTCAATCAACTAAATTAAATTGTTATTATTTAATATTTGATAAGTGGTTCAACTTAATTTTATTAATGTAGTTGTGTTTATAAAATACGTGTGATTAATCTTGTTTGTTGTATTATAAAAATTATAAAAAGTTGGTTAAATAACGAATTTACATTATTTTGATTAGATGAAATTATGAACAAAAAGTTTCGGAATAAAAAATGCGACCACATTATTAAGTTACAATATAAAATTATTCACAATGAATTGTTTTTTCTGTTTTAAAAAATGTCACACAAATAACTTAAATTTTACAATTATTAACCCTTAAAAACAGCGGTTTTAATTATTAATAAAACAAAGTTATCAACATGATTAAACGTTTAAATCAATTAAAAATAGATCTACAATATTGTTAATATATGTATATTTGATAAATGTAATTATCACTTAAATAATGGTTGTTAATGACATTGTTATTTTTTATTCATTGTAACTATTGTGTAAATTATTTGATATATTGTTGAAACAAAGAAAAATTAATATAAACAATTGTTATCAATTTTATTGTGTAACTTATTGGAGGTTTTAAATTATTATTTAACTTATTTTGTTGAGAATTACATTTAAGTGAGACATCAAATACAATTATTTTTTTTCTTAACTGTTGTTTTATTGTTTTTCAAAATACAAAACACAACAGTAAACATATATATTTCTATAATACCACATATATCACAATTAATTAAGATGGAGGCACCTATTTAATATTATTATTATTATAACAACAGTTGGTGTATTTGGTTTTACTGTTATTTGTTACACTTTCATTTGAAAAACAGCCTTAAATTAAAAAGTGGTAATTGTTAAATATGTAAACAAGAAACATTAAACGAAAAATTCAAAAGATAACATCAATATCAAGAGAATAACACAATTTAAAATATTTTTAGGTTCGGACTTGTGGCTCACATATAACATACACATAATATATTAAATCGATAGTCTAAGGGAAATCAACACGTTTAATTAATAGACAACTACTTACAACTCGAAACCGAATTCAACAATTATATTTGTATT
>NW_004191837.1:0-1005 GCF_000330505.1 Entamoeba invadens IP1
GCATGTTTGTTATCAAATCATTTTCTTGTTCAACTTCAATTTTTGCACATTCAGAGTCCAAACCAAAGTATATTTGCATTTTCTTTTTTGAAAGTAATTTTGTACATTTTTCTAAAAAAATAATAACATCAATTTTGTTTTCTCCAAACAACTCTTTTTGAAGTTCTGATAAAGTAACGTTTTTTCTATCGTTTGTAATTTTTGTCGAGTCTTTTCCAATTCTTTTTCAAACAAATAAAAATGCAAATCTATAGATTTTTGGAATGAAAACAATTTATCTAAAAATTTGTGTATTGGGGGATGTGGGATACAAACAAATCTGTTTAGAGAAGAATGAAAGCTCTCTGCCCGATTGTTGGTTCTTTCTGAAAGACCAAATACTGACCAATATTTCATTTTGAATACTCCATATATATAATTTGCTTCAAAGTAATTTAATATTTGTTTCACATCATCATCATGCATTACATAATCTTTTATTTTGTTGAATGCGTTTTTAATCATATTAACTGGAAGATAAGCAAGCGCCATCAACATTTTAACTATTGTTTTAAATATGTCGCCATTTTTAAAGCGATTTGAAAGTCCGAGTGTTATTACTCTTCGATAAATAGATTGACACAAATGGAAATGACAACACTTCACTATCACTTCGTCGCCGAAAATATCCTTAAAAAACACAATTTCAAAATCACCCATTATAACTACATTTTTGTGAAATAATGGATAGTTGCATATTGTCTCTATTTTTTGAAACAGGATTTTGTACTCATTCTTTGACTTGGATGTTAGGCAACAATAAAATATGGGAAAAGACTCGTTATTTTTAAGTCCATGGATCGTATATAATTGCTGAAAAAGTTCTGAAATTTAATAAAAACACAAATTTTGATTTAATGTTTTGTATATTTTACAAAAAACTTTATTTATTATATATATATTTTAACAATTAAATTATTTTTATAATTTGAACAATAAATAATTTTATATATTATTAATAAAAAA
>NW_004191836.1:0-1003 GCF_000330505.1 Entamoeba invadens IP1
TATACTTCTATACTATATGTGTGTATCTTATACTTTGACTTATACCTTAATACTTTTATACTTTTATACTTTTATACCTTTATACCTTTATACCTTTATACCTTTGTATCTTTATAGACTTCTTTATTTCTGTATTTATATATCAAAGCATTCGTGCCCGAGTGGTCTAAGGGGGCCGATTTAAGCTCGGCTATCGCAAGATGCGTGGGTTCGAACCCCACCGGATGCATTCTTTTTATACACTTCTTATATATTCTCTATTATTCTATTATACTTATCTATATATATCTATATGTTTATTATTATCTTTATTCTTTTTATTATATGTATCTTTTTTATACTTATACACTTCTTATTATATATCTTACTATATTATCTTTACTTCTATTATATATGTTCCTATTTATACTTATGTCCTACTTATACTACTTATACTACTTATACTACTTATACACCCTTATGTATATGTATGTACACCTTATTATGTCTTATTCCTATTCATTTTCTTACTCTTTTCACTTTCTATATCCAAGCATTCGTGCCCGAGTGGTCTAAGGGGGCCGTCTCAAGAACGGCTATCGCAAGATGCGTGGGTTCGAACCCCACCGGATGCATTCTTTTATCTCCTCCTTATATACTCTCTATTATCCTATTATCCTATTATCCTTATTATCTCTCTTTTCTATCCTATATCTCTCATTTCTTCTATCTCTATTATTACCTTAGGGGATGTAGCTCATTTGGTAGAGCTTTCGCTTCGCATGCGAAGGGCAAGGGGATCGATACCCCTCATCTCCATTATTATCTAGATATCCTTTATTACTTCTACTTATATATCTATATATCTATATATCTATATATCTTTATATGTTTATATGGTTATATCTTTATATCTTTATATCTTTATATCTTTATATCCCTTTCTTTCTATGTATACCTCTATCTATTTTATTATCTATATTATTCTTTATGTCTATACCTATATATGACTACTTGACTATAC
>NW_004191835.1:0-2438 GCF_000330505.1 Entamoeba invadens IP1
TGAAGTCTTGAAATATATTACTTTAAATAATCAATTGACAATCATTTTATATTTGTATTGTTTTAAATATACAAAATGTGGATTTTTTTTCAAATTAAAAAAGTGCATCTTCTACTTTATTGTGCAAAAATTCTAAATATATATATTTTATTAAAAAGTGTTGAGTTAGATTTAAATAACAATATAAATATTTAAATTACATATTATATTTATGTTTAACCTGTTATATATTGAAAATAATTGTATATAATTAAATGTTCATTCTATATCTAAATAATTGTTGGACTTTTACAGGTGAATTTTTTATTTTTTTGGCTTTTGATTATATTATTTTAAACTGTTTAAACAACAAAGATGTCAATATACAAACGCAATTTTAAACGTATTAATTTAAAAACAGATGTATTACAATAAATATAATTCTCTATTTGTTTTTCTGTTAAATAGAAGAAGTTTATTATAAACAAATTCTTGATCATTGAATATAATTTGTGAAATTTTATAACAATTTGTTTTAATTAAAATAATCACTAAACAGACATAATTTAAATGTTTTATTACACCAATATCAACATTGTTATTGAAAACTTTTGTTGATACGGTTTGGATAAAAAACACTCCTGTATTAATACAACTTTATACTGTTTTAATAGTTATTAATATTAAAACAAAGGAAGTTTAATACTTATTACCCCTTTGAACAAAAAAGTTTCAAATGGGTATATTCAGCATTCATAGTTAACAATACCGTACATTTAATTATATTAATATAATTAAAATCAAGAAAATCAAGTCGAAGTAATTGAAAAATGATTATGTTTTTTGTTTATCTGTAAATATATACAAATGATGATTATTTTATGATGATTTTTATCAAGTAAAGTTAGGTTTTTAAAGTTATCTTCAATAAAAATAAAATAATGTATTTCAACTACATTAATAATTATTATTAAGAATAGTAAAAAACTTTATTTAAAAACAACTTGTTATAATGGTATTACAGCATTTGATTAAAATGTTACTTTGTAAATTACTAAATTCTCATTAAAATAAACAACAATGATACAACATGTTTTTTGTAATGTAAATACATGTAATAACACTGATTATAAATTAAATCAAAAAAATAATTATTATTGCAATGAACAATTTTAACAAAGAATTAAAACTTACATACTTATATCCAATATAATATAAAAATTGATTTCTTGTTGAATAGTGATACAACTGGATAAAACACTTACAAAGATATTATTATACAAATCTATCAATTTTAATATTAAAACAAAGTTGTTATTTTTTAGTTTGCTTATTAATAAATTTTTAATATAATACTGGTGATTCCGGAATCGGTTCCGGAACCGTCGTGTTCCGGAATCAAAAGTTTGGGAATATTTTTTTTATGAAGTTCGGGAACTTGTGTGTTCGGGAACTTATTGGTTCGGAAACACACCAATTTTAAGTTTGGGAATCAGGATGTTCCCGAACCGAGGTTAAAAATATTCCTGAATATTTTTTGATTCCGGAATCGGTTCGGGAATTTGATAAAAAAAAAATAAAATTCCCCAAATATTTTTTATTGATTCCTGAAACTTCTGATTCGGGAATCAAAAATATTTCCCAAATGTTTCAAGAAAAGCCGATTCCGGAATCGGTTTCGACTACACTAGTAATATCTTCATTTTAAAGTTTGCAACAAGTTAAACACACGTTATAACAAACACAAAAATATCAAACTACTCCTAACATTATATCATCAAATTTAATAAACATTATAGTTTGTTTAAATCACCATCATTGGATTTGACTTGTTGTTTAAGATATTGATATTTACACATCAATTACAAGAATATGATATAATAAACTCAGTATTACTATTTCTCATTTGGTACAAACAACAAATGTTCTTGTTGAGAAGGTGCTTTAAACGCCAAACAATATTAAACAACATTAATAAATATTTGATTATTGATATGTAAACTCGAGACAACTTGATGTTACAACATTATTAAAGATATTTTCACGACATAAAAATTATTGTAAAATAGATAAAAATGTTAAAAACGTGATTATTACGATTTATTGAAATATTAACTAGTTGTTGTTTTGCTTTTGATTCTCAACAAATGTGTTGATTATTATTGTGTTTACATATTTTAAATTGTTAAATGTCTTTTTATTATTTAATAATTTTATGAATATATATTAATTTAATATAATTATAATATATATAATATTAATTTATAACATCAAATGAAATAATAATAAAATATATTGTATAATATAATTATGATGTAGTATAATTTAGTATAATGTAATATTATAATATATTAAATTATTATTATTTTATTAATTATATTATAGTATTTTATAGTATTTTATAGTATTTTAGTAGTTATAATTAAAATAACTATATAAGATTATTTTATTTAGAAAAA